>NW_024544966.1:0-70662 GCF_018167655.1 Microtus oregoni
ACCAAAAATCCGTTCCTTTTCATTAGCCTTTACCAAATCACTTGGTTCTGATAAGTTGCTTGTGAAAAGATAACTGAAGAATTGTTGTACTACTGTTGCAGCTTGTAGCAGCTATCTGAATAGATGCAGAAAAAAAAAAAACTTGAGAAAATCCCAATATGCATTGATGACAAAAGTCCTCAATAATGTTGACCTAGAAGAAACATACCTCAATATAATAAAAGTTATATGTGAGAAACATACAGCCTAGTTCATCCTACATGGTGAAAATCTTGAAGCAATCCCTAGAAGTTAGGAATGAGACATAGCTGTGGATTACCACCACTCCTTTTCAATACTGAGAAAGAAAACACTAGCTGCAGGATTAAGGCAAGAAAAGGAAAAGAAGTCAAACTCTCACTCTCTGCAGATGACATAAATATTAAACTTTAGAGATTCCAAAGTTTCTACCTAAAACTTCTAGAAACTAGAAACAAACTCACAAATCTGGTAGGGTAAAAATGTTGCCTTGTAAATCAATGCCTTTTCCATATAGCAACACCAGACTGTAGACCTGTAGATGGACGTTTTTGTCCCACCTGATCCCACAGCCATTCAGTCCCAAAGAAAACCACACAGAGGCTTATATTACTTATAAAGCAATTTGGTCTATTAGCTCTGGCTTATTAGTAACTAGTTCTCACAATTTAAATTAACCCCACAATTCTTGACTATGTTTAGCTGCATGGCTTGGTAACTTTTCTCAGGGAGGCATTCTCATCTTGTTTCTTCTATGTCTGGCTGGTTACTACAGTTCTGCTTTTCCTCTTCCAAGAATTCTCCTAGTCTGATTGCTCCACATATACTTGCTACCTGGCTACTAGCCAATTAGTGTTTTATTACACTATTACTAGTGGCAAATCTTTACAGTGTATTAAGAGCTTTACATAGCACCAAATATACAGAGAAAGAGATTCACAGTAGCCTTAAGAAAATAAAATACACAGAACCTTAAGGAAATAAAATAACTAGAAATAGATAAAGACACTAGAAATTGAAAGACAGTCTATGCTCATCATTGGTAGATTTAATAACATGAAAACTAGAATTTTTCAAAAGCTTTCTACAGATCCAGTGCAATCCCAAATTGAAATCATCTCATTCTTCACAGAAATAGAAAAAAATTATTAACTTCATATGAAACTACAAAATGCCCCGGATAAGGAAAATAATTATGAATGAATATTTCTGGAGATTCCAAATCAAGATGAATTATAGAGCCACAGGAATAAAAACAATGTGGTACTGCCCATAAAAAATAGGCATGTACATCAAGTAAGCAAAATTGAGTTTATGCAACTTTAGCAATTTAATATTTGACCACAGATATAAAAATATAAGCTGGCCAAAAGACAGCATCTCCAATAATGATAGTGGGAAAAGTGGATGTCCACAGGTGGAAGAATGAAATTAAATCTTGTATGAAAACTAACTCCAAGCAGATCAAAGACCTCCATGTGAAACCCTAAACACTGAAGAACACATAGAAGTATTCATAGAATATAGGTGTACGAAAGAACTTTCTGAATAGAAATTCAATTGTCCAAGAATGAAGGGAGATCATTGATACGTTGGTACTGCACCAAAAAATGCAAAAGGCTTTAGCACAGCTAACAAAATAGTTGAGTCATGAGGAAGCCACATAGCAAGATAATTCTAAGAGTTTAGCATTATTATGTATTCATTGGCAGCGACCGATAGCTTTTTAATGGACTTAGAACCTACTCAACAAAACCAATTACACATTTAAAGAGTTGAATGTGGTGGCTCACACCTGTAATCCAAGCACTCTGCAAATTTATACAGGAAAGTTATTTTTAGTTCAAGGCCAGTTTTAGTTATATAGCAAATCCCAGTGTCTCTGGAGCTACAAAATGGAATTCTGACTTAAATAAACAAGCATACTAACAAGACATATATTTGTGCGAATAAAATTGAAAGTAAATGTTACAAAAGCTTACCTTTTCAGTTTCTACAAAGAATATGGGTAACTGGATTGGGATTGTATTAAATATGAAAATATCTTTTGTAAATGGTCATTTTCAAGAAATTAATTCTACTAATTCAGGAATATGTGGTTTATGTTTTCAAATGTTTTTCCCAATATGTTTCTCCAGAGATTTGAGGTTTTCTTTATAAAGGTCTTTCTCTTCCTTGGTTTGGTTTATTCGAAGTTGTTTTACTCTCTTTGATGCTATTGTAAATGGGATCATATTCATGTCTTCCTTTCAGTGTGTTTGTTATTGTACACAGAGGCTAGTGATTTTTGTAAGCTGATTTTTTTTAACAAAAGCAAAGTAAACCAGCCCACAAATCACAATCTCAGAGAACCTAGACAACAATGAGTACGCTAAGAAAGACATTCATAGATCTAATCTACATGGGTTCTAGAAAGGCAAGATCTCCTGAGTAAATTGGAAGTATGGGGACCTTGGGGGAGGGTTGAAGGGGATGGGAGAAGCAGGGAGGAGAGGAGAGAAAAATGTAGAGGTCAATAAAATCAATAAAAAAGGGGGGGAAGTAAGTTGAATTTTTTCCCTGCAATATTGCTGAAATTGTTTTTGGGTTCTTGAAATTTTGTGGTGCAGTTTTTGGGACCTCTTATGTATAATTTCATAGCCTCTGAAATTCCAGATCGCGTGACTTCATCATTTCTCATTTTTCAGTTTGATTCCCTTCACTTACCTTATTGCTTTTGGTAGTGCTTCCAGTACTATATTGAAAAGTATTGGTGATATGTGCACAGCTCTGTTTCATTCCTGATTCTAATGGAATTGCTTTGAGTGTTCTTCATTTAAGACAATGCTGGCTGTGGGTTTGATACATAAAGCCTTTTTTAAATATTAAGGTATATTGTTTCCCATCCTACTCTTTCTAGGAATTTCATTAGAAAATCAGTATGGAGAATCATATATATGATATGTCTATCTATCTATCTATCTATCTATCTATCTATCTATCTATTATCTATCTATCATCTATCTATCTCATGTGACCCAGACAAAACACTCCTTGGCATATGACCAAAGGATTGGAATCTTGCTCCACAAATACTTTCTCGGTCATATTTATTGTCTATGTATTTATAACAACTAGGATATAGAAACAAGCTAAATATCATTCAATAGATGAATAGATAATTAAAATGTTATGCTATTGTTAACTATGTTAACATTATACTAATGTTAACTATGCACAACGTTATACTATTCTGCTACAAAGAGAAACAAAATCAGGAAATTGCCAGGTAAGTGGATATACATAGGAAAGATTATATTGAATGAAGTTTTTCTTCTCTGTGTCTTTTAGATCTAAATCCTTAGACGTGAGTTATTTATCTAGAAAAGTCTGGACTGGTTAAAGAAACAATAGTAACAAGGCTTGAGAGGAGAATAGCAATGTATGTGTGATGCTCATCCCAGGGATGAGTCTCTAATTGGTTATTTAATACAAAGTGGTTAGCTCTAAAATCATATACACACAAATAAGAGAAATAGACTCTGAATGCTGTATGTGCATGTGCATTTAACAAAAATAATCAAATAAAACAAGAACATCAGTTTAAGATGGTAGAACATGGGAGTTGGAGGAAAGGTTAATGGGAGAGACTAAATGGAGGAAAGGGAAGGGGAAATGATGCAATTTTAATTAAAAAAATTTAAAAGGCCTGAAAAAACAGCAAAGTACTATTGAATAATAGGATCTATTTAATATTCACTCAATAGCCCATTAAAAAAATCCAGATTCTTTTGATATTTACCTGAAATATTCGTCCATATAGATAAAAATCTGGACAATGAAACAATTTCAGGAAATGCTGAAGAATTAAGGTTTTACGAGATATATTCTATCATCATATATAATCAAACTATAAACAATAAAAAAGATAAATGAGAGCTGTAAATATTCTTCAAGAATATAAATTTAAGAATGCTTTATGGAATATAATTAGCCTGTAATTATAAAATTTAACTACATAATTATAAAATTCAGAAAAATACAAAAACATTACATCATGATCAATGTGGTGCTTATTTGTGAGGTAAAGATGATTCAATAATTTGTCAAACGCTTTTCCCATATCAATTCACAATCTATTTTTAGACATCTACTATGGTGTATTGCCTAAGAGTGTGTATACAGTAAGGATTATGGTTTTAGCATAACCATTGAATATTTTAAGTGGAAAGTTTTACCCACACACTGGGAAAAGTTAGAACACATATAGACCTGAAAGGAAAAAAAAAAACAACCTACCCAGTACTGAGATTTTTTTAAAATTAGTATAAAATACACTTTCAATATACAACTTGACATTGTTTTGACTTTATTGGTATCTGTTTTAATAGCTCCATTTTCATCTCTAATTTTTTTTTAATTTGGGAATAACTGTCTCTAACTATGTACCCACATGTGAGCCCACTAAGATCTAATAGATAGTCCTAAACCTGTTGTCACACAGAGGTAATGGTGGCTTAAACCAGTGGGTCAGAAAGCAAAAGCAGGCAGTTTGGATGCTCAACTTACTAGACCTGGATGGAGGTGGGAGTTCCTTGGACTTCCCACAGGACAGGGAACCCTGATTGCTTTTCAGGCTGAGGGGGGGGGGGGAGGACTCAATTGGGGGAGGGGGAGAGAAATGGGAGGCGGTGGCGGGGAAGAGACAGAAATCTTTAATAAATAAATAAATTTAAAAAAAAAGATATAAATGTGGGAGATTTTTACAAAAGCAGTAGAGCCAATAGGCATGGTAGGGATATAAAATAGAGTATATGTGGGGGAAATATCGGAATATTTTTCATAAATGTATGAAATTATCAAAGAAGAAATTTAACAAAATAGTAGAAAAGAATAACAAAAAGTGAAATCTACTCTCTCAATATACTACAAACTAACTAACAAGCAAACAAACCAAAAACCAAAGCAACAAGTACGAACAGTGACAATATCAAGTGATGGCTGGCTTGCACACCAACTTGAGAACTCAGATGTTGCTGATGGAGATGGAAAATGGTGCAGCTACTCTGGAAAATGTTTTGGCCCTCACAATACTGAGCTTATAATTGCAGTACACCCCAACACTTGTATTCTTAGACACCTTAGAGAAATAAAACTATGCATATAAAATGTGAATTTCAATGGAACTTTTATTTATAACATTGTGAAACTGGGAAGAACTAAAATGTTTTGATTGATGAATGATTAAACCATCTGTGGTACATGAATAACTTGGAACACTATTCAGCAACAAACATAAATTATTTATATATATGTAAACTTAGATAGCTTCAAAGTTTACTTAAAGAAATTTTAGAAGTGATAAACTAATTAGTGGTGGTCAAGGGTTAGTGATAGTCAGTAAGAGGATGTGTATAAGTGTGAAAGGTCCATGCTAATTCAAAAGTTCTACATTTTGAATTCAGTGGTAGTTATAAACATCCATATATGTGAAAAAAAATGATTGTAACTCTACATACATAAACCAATATTGGTCTCCCAGTTTTTTTAGTCTACAGTAGTTATATAAAATAAAATCAATGGAAAGGTCCAAGGTACTCCCTACTACATCTAGGATGAGCAAGGTAACCATCCAAAGAGAACAGGTTGCAAAAAAGCCAGTACAAGTAATATGGATAAATTCTGGTTCCACTGACAATGGCCCCACAGTCTGCTCCAGTCATACAACTCACATTCAGAGAAACTAGTATGGACCTATGCTTGTTTCATTCCCTGTCCGGCTGGAGTTGGTGAGCTCCCATTAGCTCAGCTAAACTGTTCCAGTGGTCTTGATTTCTTTGCTCATATTCTCATACTCATACTTTGGAAGCTCAGTTCAGTTCTCTGATGCAGGTCTCTGCCTCTGTTTCCATTTGTTGCTGGATGAAAGTTCTATGGTGCTATTTAAAATATTCATCAGTCTGACTACAGGGCAATGCTAGTTCAGGCACCCACTCCTCTATTGCTTAGGGTCTTATCTGGGGTCATCCTTGTGGATTCCTGGGAATTTCTCTAGTGCCAGGTTTCTTGCTAGTCCCATAATGACTCCCTCAATCAAAATGCCTCTTTCCTTGCTTTCATCTCTGTCTTTCCTCCATCTCAACTATCCTATTCTCTCCAGTTCTCTTTTTCCCTCCCCTTCACTCCTCATCTCCTTCCATCCTCCCTACTATCCCCACCCCCATGCTCCCAATTTTGTCAGACCATCTTGTTTGTTTCCCCATTCCATGTGGATCTATGTATGTTTTTCTTAGGTTTCACCTCCTTGCTTAGCTTTTCAGGGTCATGAATTATAAGCTCAACATCCTTTGTTTACAGCTAGTATCCATGTATAAGTGAGTACATACCGTGTTTATTTTTCTGGGCATGTTCATCTTTCTAGATCTGGGTTACCTCACTGAGGATGGCATTTTCTAGTTCCATCCATTTGCTTGCAAATTTCAAGATATCATTGCTTTTTATCACTGAGTAGTACTCTAATGTATAAATGTGCCACATTTTCTTTATCCATTCTTCAGTTGAGGTACATCTAGGTTGTTTTCAGGTTCTGGCTATTACAAATAATGTTGTTTGATATTTTTGAGACAGAGGTTCTCTGTAGCTTTGGAGTCTGTCCTGGAACTAACTCTTGTAGATGAGGCTGGCCTTGAACTCACAGAGGTCTCCCTGCCTCTGTCTCCTGAGTGCTGGAATTAAAGAAATGTGCCTCCACTGCCTGGCTAGTCAAAGGACCTTACACTATAGAAGAACTTTATGACATCATAACAGATGTCATATATAGCAAGCCTACAGCAACCATTTCTAAGAACAGGAGAGACCAAGGACTGCACTGTAATTGGATGACTGAATTGTGGACCTTTCTATTTTTATTAATAGGAATTCACATATTTACATTATCTTCACTCCCTAGACTGCCATTTCTATATTTTCAGAAGAGGGAATTTGGACTGAGCTTGATGTCAGGGATGATGATGCCTTCAGAAGTTACTTTATTATATGGGATTGTTTTGGCTATCTTGGTTTTGTTTTCTTTTTCTATATAAAGTTGTGTATTGTTCTTTCAAGGTCTTTAAAGAATTGTTTTGGGATTTTGATGGGAATTGCATAGAATCCATAGATTGCTTTTGATAAAACTGTATTTTTATTATGCTGATCCTACCTATTCTAGAGCATGAAAAATCTTTCTATTTTCTGATATATTCTTCAATTTCTTTCTTCAAAGACTTAAATTCTTGTCAAACAAGTTTTTCACTTCGTTGGCTAGTGCTACCCAATGATATTTTATGTTATTTCTAGCTATTATGAATGGTGATGTTTTTCTCATTTCTTTCTCATTTTCTTCATCATTTGTATATAGGAGAGATACTGATTTTTTTGAGTTGATCTTGTATCTTGTCACATTACTGGATGAGTTCATCAGCTGTAAGAGTTCCCTGGTAGAAGTTTGGGGTAACTTACGTATACTATCATATCATCTGTGAATAGTGAAAGTTTGACTTTTTCCTTTACAATTTGTATCCCCTTGATCTCCTTTTGTCGTGTTATTGTTCTAGCCAAAACTTTAAGAACTATGCTGACTATATATGGAAAGAGTGGATAGTCTTGTCTGATCCTGATTTTAGTGGAACTGCTTTGAATTTCTCTCCATTTAATTTGATGTTGGTTTTCAAGTTGCTGTATATTGCTTTTATTTGTTTAGAATTGTTCCTTGTATCCCTGATCTCACCAAGACCTTTATCATGAAGGGGTGTTGGATTTTGTTGAATGCTTTTTCAACATCTAATGAGATGATCATATGTTTTTTCCAGTTAATTTATATAGTGAATTACATTGATAGAATTTCATATGTTGAACCATCCCTGCATCTTTGGGATGAAGCCAACTTGATCATGGTGGATAATTTTTTTATGTATTCTTGGATTAAGTTTGCCAGCATTTTATTGAGTTCTTTTGCATCAATGTTCATGAGGAAGATTGTTCTATAATTCTCTTTGCTGGTTGAGTTTTTGTGTGGTTTCATTATCAAGGTAACGGTAGCCTCATTGAAAAGAGACTGGTAATATTCCTTCTGTTTCTATTATATGGAACAATTTGAGGAGTACAGATATTTGTTCTTCTTGAAGTTATTATAGTATTCTGGGATGAAACCATCAGGTCTTGGACTTTTTTTGATTGGGAGGTTTTTGATCAAAACTTCCATTTCCTTTCAGTTTTTTTTCATTTTTATTTTTTAAAAAGAAAACAAACATTATACATACCAATCCAAGTTCCCACACTCTCTGTTCCTCCAATTCTCTCCACTTACCCCCACACCCCACCCACTCATCAGAGAGGGTAAGGCACAGTGCTTTGGGGAAAGTCCAAGACACTTCTTCCTATATGTAGGCTGAGCAAATCATCCATCCAAAGAGAACAGGTTCTACAAAGGGCAGTACAAGCAGCAGGGATAAATCCTGGTGTCACTGTCAGTGACCTCTAAATTTGCCCCAGCCATGCAGCTGTCACCCACTTACAGAGAAACTAGTTTGGTCCTATCCTTATTCCTTCCCAGGCTGGCTGGTGTTGGTGAGCTCCCATTAGCTCAGGTAGACTGTTTCAGTGGATGTCCCACATCATGGTCTTGACCTCTTTGCTCATATTCTCTATCCTCCCACTCTTCAACTGGATTTTGGGAGCTCAGTCCAGTGCTTCAATGCATTTCTCTGCCTCTGTTGCCATCAGTTGCTTGATGAAGGTTCCATGGTGTATTTTAAATATTCTTCAGTCTGACTGCATGGCAAGACCAGATCAGGCACCCTCTACTCTATTGCTTAGGGTCTTAGCTGGGGACAACCTTGTAGATTCCTGGGGATTTCTTTAGAGCCAGGTTTCTTCCTCATCCCATAATGGCTACCTCAATCAAGATATCTTTTTCCTTGCTTTCATCTCTGTCCTTCCTCCATCTCAACTATCCTGTTCCCTCCAGATTTCCTCCTTTCTCCCCTTCTCCCCTCCTCTACCATTTCCTTCCTCCTTTCTCCCCACATGCCATGTTCTCAATTTTGTCATGTGATCTTGTCTATTTACACTTTCCAAAGGGATCTATATATGTTTTTCTTAGGGGGTCATTTCAGGCTCAGTATCCTTTGCATGTAGCTAGTACTCACTTATGAGTGAGTACATACCATGTTAATATTCTTGAGTATAAGATACCTCACTCAGGATGTTGTTTTCTAGTTCCATCCATTTTCATGCAAATTTCAAGATGTCATTGTTTTTACCACTGAGTAGTACTCTAATGTGTAAATATGCCACATTTTCTTTATCCATTCTTTGGTTGAGGGGCATCTAGATTGTTTCCAGGTTCTGGCTATTACAAATAATGTGCTATAGACATAGTTGAACGAATGTCTTTGTAGTATGATTGAGCATCTTTTGGGTATATGCCCAAGAGTGGTATTGTTGTTGGATCCTGATGTAGGTTGATTCTCAATTTTCTGATAAACTTCCATACTGATTTCCAATGTGTGTACAAGTTTTCATCTCCACCAGCAATAGATGAGTATTCCCCTTAAATCATATCCTCTCCAACATAAGCTATCATTGGTGTTTTTGATCTTAATATTTTTGACCTGTGTAAGATGATATATTAGAATTGTTTTGACTTGCCTTTTCCTGATAGCTAAGGATGGTGAACATTTCCAAAAATGTCTTTTGGACATTTGAAAGTCTTCTGTTGAGAATTCTCTGTTTAGTTCTGTACCCATTTTTTAATTGTGCGATTTAAGCTTTAGTGATGTTTCTTTTGCATAGGTGCGTGCTCTTATATTTGGGGCATAGATGTACAGGATTGAGATTTCATCTTGATGGATTTTTCCTGTGATGAGTATGAAGTGTCCTTCTATATCTCTTCTGATTGATTTTAGTTTGAATTCTATTTTGTTAGATATTAGGATAGCTACACTCACTTGTTTCTTGGATACATTTGATTGGAAATCCTTTCCCAACTATTTACTCTGAAGCAATGTCTGTCTCTGAGGTTGAGGTATGTTTCTTCTAAACAGCAGAAAGTATCCTGAATATTAAGCTGGCTGTCAGATTACTCACCTATTCTCTCTTCCGTCTCTTGTACTCTGTTGGTTATGTTTACATCTGTAGTTCCTGTTCATTTACCCAGATTTTTTATTTTTACAGTGCCCTCTGTTTGTGTTTTTCTTTATTGTTACTATTTCAGTTTTCAAGTATTGAACTGTTCAAACTGTTTCACCTGTTTTATTGTTTTTTCTTGGTTATCTTTAAGAGATTTATTGATTTCTTCCAATTTTTTGTTTGTCTTTTCCTCCGTTTCATTAAGAAAATTTTTCATTTCTTCTTTAAGGGTCCCTTTTATCTTCATAAAGTTATATTTAAGATTGTTTTCTCTTGCTTCTTCTGGGTTAGTATGATCATGCCTTCCTGTTGTGTGACCGCTGAGTTCTGGTGTTACCATGTTGCTTTTTAGGTTGTTGAATGAATTCTTGTATTGACTCCTACTTACCTCTTCCTGTAATTGGTGGCTGCAGTATCTTTGCCTCTTGGTCTAATCTTCGTAGTAGCTGTCTGTGTCTTAGGGAGCTGCTCTTGGTCTGCTCTGTGCAGTCACTGCCTATGCTTCAGAGTTTCTCTGTTGGTCTGCTCTATGAAGTCACAGTCTCTTTGTCAACTTTGTGCAGTTGCAGCCTGTGCTACAGAGTTCTTCTGAGGTCATGGAGGATGGGTTTGTTTGGCGGTGGAGTGGGTCTTGTAGTTTACAGGGTCCCCTCGATGAGAGGGTGTTGGAGCAGCCTACCTGCAGGAAGCTTGCTGGCTGGATGGCTAGTGAAGCTGAGTCAAGTGGGAGAGGGGCCCTGGGTTTTGCCCCAGTACCAAGGGCCTAGAGTGTCGGGTGCCCAGTTGGCTGGCAGATTACTCACCTATTAGTCTGCTCTGTACAGTAATAGCTTGTGATTCAGAGTTTCACTGGGCCGTTCTTTTTTTTTTTTTTTTTTAAAGATTTATTGTTGCTTGGTGGCAGCATAAACCTTTAATCCCAGACTCAGGAGGCAGGCAGATCTCTGAGTCTGTAGCAGGAGCTCGAGAACAGCCACGGCTTCACAGAGAAACCCTTAGCATGGATGCCAGTGAACTTCAAGGATGCAAGATGACTCACACAGCGCAGTCCAGTTGACTGTCTTGGACCAGGAGGTGTGGTTGGAACTTTCTTTCCATCTCCAGAAGTAAACTAATAGGGGGTAGAGTTCCTTAACCAGAGGTGCTCCCCTTCGCCATACCAACTGTAAGATTGGTGGGCCTCTCACCACTGAGTATCTCTAGTCTGGCTTGTGTTATGGCTAGATCATGAGGACCCCCAAATGAAGTAATAAGGGCAGCGGCGGGGCTGCGTCCCCAACACCCCAGCCGCCTGCCCGCTAGCTTATGCCCCGAAATAATTACACGGACACTGTATTATTTTAAACACCGCTTGGCCCATTTCGATCTAACCTCTTCTAGGCTAATTCTCACATATTAATTTAGCCCCTTTCTAATCATCTGTGTATGGCACCCCAAGGTGCGCTTACCGGGAAGATTCTAGCCCATGTCCATCCTGGGTTGGACCTTCATCGCGTGTGTCTGCCAGGGAGCAGGGCATGGCGTCTCTGCTGAGGCGTCTGCTCCGGAGAGCAGAGCTGTGGAGTCTCTGACCTCACTTCCTCTTCCTCCCAGCATTTTGTTCTGTTTACTCCACCCAAAGGGCCAAGCAGTTTCTTTATTGGCCAATGACCTTCCTCCATCATTTCCCCTTTTTCGGTTTAAACAAAAAAAAAAGGCTTTAACATAGCAAAATTACATATAACAAAACAGTTATCAAGTAAAAGTTACAATAATCTTTATCATAACTAAGGAAAACTATAACTAACTATTCTTAACTCCATCAAAGACTCCAGAAAGATACAATACTACCTAAGCAAACAAGAAAAAAGCAACTTTTAAAACTCTAGAAATGACAGAGACATCTCACTGCCTGGACAGTCACCCAATGTTCCTCTGTACCGTTGGGGCATCCATCTTCAGCCTTCAGGCCCATGGTATCCAGCAGACATTTCCATAAAGCAGGAAAATTCAAAGTCAGTTCAGTCACTATCTGTTGTGTCCTGCAGAATGTCTTGCAGACTCTTTCATGAATCAGGAACCCTGAAAGATCATCTCGCCTTAGGCAAGTTCAGTAGTCCTCTCTCTGCGGGTTCTCTGTGTCCAGTTTATGCAATAGTGCAGGCAAGAGCAGTTTTTTGCCCAAATGGCTATCAAACTCCATAAGGATCCTCTTCGATGCCCATCTTCCTCTTGAAGTAGATTGGTGCTGCCAGGAGCAGAGTGTCTCATTGTCATGAAAAGTCCTCAGTTATTAAAACATTAAATGTCCTATTCTGTAATCTTTGAAAGACATGAAGAATGTCTATCTAAAATATATCTCTATATATCTAGAAAATCTAACTAACATGACTACAAGCTTTACTATTATTGATGATTATCCATTAACAACCTATATTTCTTAATTATACAGTACATATTTAAATGAACTACACAATCAACAATACCTTAATCAAAATCAGAAACACTTATACATATAACAAAATTGACCTTAAATCTCTATCAATAAAGCAAAATCTATACTAATGCAAATTATTCATATCTATATCATATCCCCCTTTAAATGTAAAAGGATGTTTATAAACCATATTTGGGAACATGGGCGCAGTTTTTTCTCTCCAAACTGCTTCCTGCTGAATGGGGGCGTCGTTAATTAGGTCTTTCATAGTATAACCTGTGTACTAGTTTTATCTCAGTTGGCAGTTGAGCTAAGCAATTTTCTGAAGGCCTTCACACCAACCCTTCAGGAGGGCGTGGTCCATCATACCAAATCGGAATAGAAGAAATGAACAGCGTCTCATCCTCTGTGAAAACAAAATAAGAAACTCCTTTCCAAAGCATCATGTCCTTAGATCCAAATTTCAAAGTCAAGGCATTTTCAAAATATCTATGTTGGATTAGTTCAGCAGCATTTATAAATAAATATCTTTTAGCAGCTGTTGCTCCTTCCTCAGCATTCAAACAATTTAAAGAGAGCATAATAGCATACAGTATCAAAATTCTCTGTTTATTTTCCATCTTTGTACAGCTTTGTTTTAACCTCTATTTTGTTTATTTTTACTTTTAACTCTTTGCTTTTTGAGACAGGTTCTCTGTATCTTTGACCTGAAGTAACTCTGTAGACCAGGCTGTCTTTGAACTCTCAGAGATCCCCCTGTCTCTGCCTCCCAGGCATTGGGATTAAAGGTGTAAACTAGTACACCTTGAACTCACAGAGTTCTGTTTGCCTCTGCCTTCTAGGCACTGGGATTAAAGGCGTGTGCTACCACACACAACAACTCTCTTCCTGTTTTTGTTTTTTACTTTAAGAACTTCAACTTTTAGTCTGCATATATTTTTAACACACTTTAAACCATTCAGAAATTTTCTCTGTCTTTGAATCTCTCTTTACTGTATATCTCTCTTTTTCTGACCACATGAATCTTTAATTTACCAAGCAATCTCAGTAGGACTAAAGGCGTGGCTTTGCCAGCTAGATCCAGTCCATTCCTTAGCTTTCCAGCCTCATGGCGGATATACAGGCTGTAGCCATGTTTACTGCAACAACTGCATGGCATTTCAAGGTCCCTGCCAGCAAGTGAGCTACAACAGACAACACTCAAGTCCTCTAGGTAGCCGGCCCTCCTGCCTCAAACAGTCAGAGTTTGCCCTGGCAGGACAGCCCAGAAAGCCGGCATTTTTAAATGGCGCAGCTTTTTTCCTGCTACGGCTGAAAACCGAAAAGCATGCATTCAGCTTTTCGTCAACACTGTTTAAGTGTTTCGTGGCAGGACCTCTTAATGAGCTGCAGGCTTTGCAGCTAAAGCTGAGTCAGGAAGCCTCTCTTAGATGAGGCGCTTGCTTGCCTCTAGCAAGCAGAGTAGAACCGAGAAATTGCTACTACCAAGAAACCAGGCACAATGCTTTCATTTTGTTCTAGAATTACTTCCCAAGCTGTCTCAGGCTTTATGTGGAAGCAGTTGTCCACGTGGGCGCCATATGAAGTAATAAGGGCGGCGGCGGGGCTGCGTCCCCAACACCCCAGCCGCCTGCCCGCTAGCTTATGCCCCGAAATAATTACACGGACACTGTATTATTTTAAACACCGCTTGGCCCATTTCGATCTAACCTCTTCTAGGCTAATTCTCACATATTAATTTAGCCCATTTCTAATCATCTGTGTATGGCACCCCAAGGTGCGCTTACCGGGAAGATTCTAGCCCATGTCCATCCTTGGTTGGACCTTCATCGCGTGTGTCTGCCAGGGAGCAGGGCATGGCGTCTCTGCTGAGGCGTCTGCTCCGGAGAGCAGAGCTGTGGAGTCTCTGACCTCACTTCCTCTTCCTCCCAGCGTTTTGTTCTGTTTACTCCACCCAAAGGGCCAAGCAGTTTCTTTATTGGCCAATGACCTTCCTCCATCACCCAAAAGGCCACCACAGAGACCGAACTCCATATGTAAAACCACAGAGCCTTTATTCAAGTTCGAATTTGTACTCTCCGTATCCTGTTTTTAACTTTCATGTAATAAATTTTATCATTAAGAAATGATGCTTCCTGGGTTTAAGTGTTCCTTAACAAGGCTCTTGCTCTAAGATTACGATGCTTTTCTTCTTTTTTTCTCCTAATATTTCCTATTTTTTTTATTATTTTGTTCTTGTCTCCATCTCAGTAGCATTTATTTTTGTGTACATTGTAATCTGAAGTGTAGATTGTCAGATATTTATTTCAGATGGATAGGCATTCTTCAAATCTTTCAAAGACTACAGAATATGGCATTTCAAATGTTTTAAGAACTTAAGACTTTCATGACAATGAGACACATCTGCTCCTGGCAGCACCAATCTACTTTAAGAGGAAGATGGGCATGGAAGTGGCTTTTATGGAGTTGATTAGCCATTTGGACAAGAAACTGTTCTTTCCTGGACATGCAGGACTCACAGAAAAATGACTGCTAAGCTTGCTTAAAGAATGTGAGACAGCCTTTGGGGTTTCTGCTTCATGAAAGAGTCTGCTAAACATTCTGCATTACACAGAAGAAAATGACTAAAAACTGCCAATATTGGGGCAACTGTCTTTGAAATTTCCTACTTTATGGAAAACTCTGCTGGATACTATGGGCCTGTAAGCTGAAAATGGGTGCCCCAATGATACAGAAGAACTTTGTGTGACTCTCTAGGAAGTAAGATGCCTCTGTCAATTCTAGAATTTTGGAAGTTGCTTACAATGCACTTCCTGTTTACTTTGGTAATATTATATCTTTCTGGAGTCTTTGATGGAGTTGAAGAACTTATAGTTTCCTTAGTAATAATAAAAGATAAAGTAAATAGAAATATTTTAACTGTAATTCTTTTTTGATACCTGTTTTGTTATATGTAATTTTATTATGTTAAAGGTAAACCTTCCTTTTTATTTAAACAGAAAAGGAAAGGTGATGTGGGATTTTTCATAAATTGCAATCAATGAATAAAGAAGCTGCCTTGGACATATAGCAAGGCAAAACTTAGATAGGCAGGGAAAGATAGGCTGAATGCTAAGTGAAAGAATGGTAGAGTTAGAGAGAAGCCATGGAGCTGCTGGAGATAGACTATGGGAATGTAACCCAGTAAGCCACAGCCATGTGGCAATATATAGATGAAAGGAAATGGGTTAAATTAATATAAGAGTTAGCCAATAAGAAGCTAAAGTTAATGGGCCAAGCAGTGATTTAATTAATACAGTTTCTGTGTGACTATTTCGGTTCTGGGCGGCTGGGACAAACAAGCAGCCAGCCCCCTCCAACACTAAAGGTGAAACATTTTTCCCAAGTCAGTTTCTAAATACACACATTCAAAATGTTTACAAGTAGAAGTATAATTTATTTGGTGGGCTTTCTTGTTAGGCTGCCTTTTTATAATGGTACAGCAAAATACTATCAAAGTAGGCTATAGCATTTTCTTCAGCAATTTCATCTCAGAATTACGCTATGCAATTTATACTTCTTGATAGACTTTAAATGGCTTATTATTAGTGCCTCTGAGAATCCCTTGATGAATCTGGAATAAATCTCAGTTTTCTTTTCAATGACTATGTGTTTCAATGAGCTATATATTTTTATTATAATTTCCATGTGATAGAGAAGCCCATATCCAGATTGCAATCTGTGCCTGGGTCTATTCTTCTCAGCCTTTCTGATGACCTACTTTACTAGGAGTGGTGCTGGCTCCTTCTCTGCTGCAATTCCACATTTTCCAAGAATTTGCTGCTGGATGATCCAGCTGATCCTGAGATAACCTTGGAATCTTCTGTCTAAAAAAGAAATGTGAGAATTTGTAGATTCCAGTAATTTTCCTGCCTTGTAGTGTAAAGGAGAATAAGACAGTGATTGTTAAAAATGCTTCAAGATCCCTGGTGGGCCCGCAGAGCAGCTAGTCCCAGGCAGAGATGACTGCCTGTCCCCAGAGCAGTGGCTGGTCCTAGGCGGGCTGGTCCCAGAGAGCCCTGGGGGTGTGAGAAGGTGGCAGGTAGAAGGCACATAGATAGGCGCATTCATTGTACAGAATAAGATTGGATATTTATTACTTGGAGGGGAGGGGTAAAGAAAGAGAAAAAGAGGAGAGAGACAGAGAAAGGAAACAGGAGAGAGGAAATGCACACACCAAGAGGGGATAGTGAGAATCAAGATGGCAAGAGGAGGGCAGGGGTCGCTGGGAGTGGGCGTGGCTTGTCTCTTAAAGAGATGAAAACCATAATGGTGATCATAACTGCTTAAGTCATGTAGTTAAGATTTAATGATAGTTCAACAATAGGACTAAAACTTTGAGTATTTACCATAACAATGAATTGCACTCTTTATAACAATCTTATGAGACAAAATTGCCATTCTCAATTTAAAGATCAAAGAAATAATAACAATAAAAATGAAATTACTTTACTGAGCTGAGACATAGGAAGCATTTAGAAGCCCCCAAAGAAAATAGTGTAGAGTGGACCAAGTACATGAGAGGATTTAGAGCCAGGAATAACAAAGTTTCAGTTCTGCATCCACTGCATGCTATTTGAGTGGTCTTGGTAAGCCATTCTCTTTACCTGTGTCTTTGATTCCTTACACCCTTATAAGCTATTGGAAATACCAAATATAATAATAATGATGATGACGAATGTCAAGTATCTGGTTAAGAGTATGTTTAAGAAGTGCCCACTGTCACTTCCCATTGTCTGTGTCAGAAATGGTTGTCCTACTACATCAGTTCTGACAAATTCTATAAATGTTATAATAAAAAAAAGAAGTTTCACCCTACCCAATGTCTTTATCATAATTCATAAAGAACATGGAAGGCTATACTGGCCTGGGAGATACTTTTCCTCAAATCAACAGTCCAATCCTCTGGCCTAATATTTCAGACTTATCAATAAGACAGGTGGTGGAAAACTGTGTTTAGCAGGAAGGTAAATCTTACTGGTTATGGGAACAAAAACACACTCACTGAGCTATACTATCTCTTTTAATTAATCTGGGATTTCCTTAAAAATATTCTTTTTCTCCTTATCTCTTATTTCTTGCATGCACATATGTGGGTGTGCGTGTGTGGTATTTGAATACAGTGTCAATGTAAACATACACACATTCTTTGGCATTCGTGTGATGTCAAAGGACAGCCTCATTTGTCATTCTTGCTTTCTGTCTTAATACCCTATTTTATTTCTTATTTGCCATCTTTTCCAGATATTCATATGTTTCCATCTCCTTTTTCAATGTGAAACACTGGGATTATAAATATGTGTTACTCTGACCAGATTTTATGTAAAATTTTGGGGATTTGAACTTATGTTCTACTTTCATGCAGCAAATTCTTTATCCACTGATCTGTCACTACAGCAGTTTTAAATATAACATATATTAATTATTTTATTATATTATCACACAGTGACTCTACTTTGTGCCATGTTTTCTCATGTATTCCTCAGAATATAATATGTAAGTGTTTTCTTTTCACTTCCATTTAACTGAGTATGATAGTGAGCTAAGGTTTTGTCTTGTTGGACCTTATTGCCTGCTCTGGTACCGCTGGGTGGGAACCGCATTCACCACCTCAACTCTAGTAACCAGTTGGCCCATGCTGCCACCAGGTAAATTGCAACAGAGGCTGCTCATTTGTTTCCCAACTTCCCAGACCTGAAAAAAATTACACTGAAACTATATTAATTGTAACACTGCTTGGCCAATGACTCTAGAGTATTCTTAGCTAGCTCTTACATCTTAAAGATGTAATCCAATTTCTATTAATCTGTGTATCATCACATGGTTGTGGCACACCAGTAAAGTTCTGTCTGGCATCCGGCATATGATATGTTTCCTGCAATGGCTACATGGCTTCACTCTGACTCTTCTCTCTCTCTCTCTCTCTCTCTCTCTCTCTCTCTCTCTCTCTCCCCAAATCTTAGGTTTCCCAATTATTTTGTTTGAGGCTTTCCACTCAGTCTTGGTGTTGAAGTGCCGTGCTTTTCCAAGATTAAGTTTTGAGAACGTTGAAAAACTTATAGGTTTGAAATGTAATTCTAGTTTTATCATTGATTTTCAGTGTAGTATTTAGAATCTATTGCTCAGGCACTTCAGACCTTAAAACATCTTTTTCCTGCTTTTAGAACATTTGTGGTCTTCCTATTAGCTTCCAAAGTTCTAGATGGCTTAAGCCTTTCTTAGTTCATAGTTCATTTTCTGTCACTCTTTCTCTTGATGACAGCTCTCTGTGAACACGGGTGTTGTTTTTCTTTCTTGAATCTAAAAAGTTTTTTTGAAATTTCAGTTCTTTGTATTTCTCTCCCTCCCCATTCCAAAGCCTTCAAGTTTGATGGGTTGCTTTTTCTATATTCAAGAATCAGTTCAGTACTCTCTTTTTATATCATCATTGCTAAATTAATACTAGTCCTTGCTGCCCTCTGTGTCCTTCATTACTTTGTTTTTTACTTCAATGTTTTGTTCTCAGCACATTTTTTGGTTTTGATTTTGAAAATTTATTATCTGCCTATGTGATTAATTATTAATTTTCTATGTCTGTTGTATGTTTACAACAATAGGACTTGTGTGTCTCATTCAGTGTTGTATTTTCAGGACACCAATTTCCAGGCTGAAGTCATTAATAGTAATTAATGAATAAACTATGGTATAATTGACTGGAGGAATGTCTCCTAAGTCTGTCCAATGAAACATGTGTGTGTGTGTGTCTGTATTTCTGTGAAGCACTTGGTACAGACTGAAGATCACATCTCTAGTAGTATCGATTTCTTCTGGTTGCTTATATAATGGCATGCATACACAGCATTGTTAGGCTGATTTGTTTCAGGTGCCATCATACATTAAGATTTGCTTTTGAGCTCAAGTGTCTGCTTTTTATCATCTAGAAGTTAGAGACCCTATCCTGAGACTCCTCTCTCATAATTTTTTATTTCCGGAATTGCTGAGAGTGGCCCTCTTTGCTGTGGAGTGTGGCAACTCATGAATACCAAATAATCCTGCTTGCTTAGAGATTTCCAAGCATGACTCTGTCCTTAGTGTTAACAATTCCAGGACAGCACATAGAGTTGGCACCCTAGGGCATTCACCATTACAAAACAGAGAGACTTTAACTAGATGGTAGTGTTGTGAGAACACCAGGTGCTAGACCCCATTCCTGCATTATTAATCTGGGAACTGAGACCCAAGGAAAGGAAGGATTTTTTCCCCAAGAGTATCAGAGTTGTAATTATCATGTGTGTCAGATCTTCATTTTCTCTACACAACTCTGCTTTTAGAGATTCTTTAGAATATGTGTATGTAGAAGGGCAAATGAGAGGTTAGAGATTGAAATGAGGTATATAATTTGAAGAATCACATTTGAAATTTTTCTGGAAGTGTAGATTGTAAGGTAGTCAACATGAGTATGCATATAGAGTTCATGGGTTAATAAACTTAACAAATGTTAATCTAGTCTTTATAATTTTAACTGTTTGGCAGAATAATTTTTTTATTTATATAGTGATGATTTTCTACACTTTTCAAAGATCATTTTTCTCGTTGTTCATTAGATCAGCATTGTGTCCTTTGCCACATATTGCCACTTATTCCTAAAAGCCCATTCTTTCAAAATAGCTACCGTGCTATTCTATTCTGTTGCTAAACTTCACTGCAGCTACTATTTATTGTATATCATTGTGAACATAGCTCTATAAACCGTGCCCGATTAATCAGTATATAATCCCTAAATTAAGAAATTAATTCTTAAATCACAGATGTAAAATTTTGGGATAAAGGGCAGGCATACATTCTTATAAATCCAGTACTTGGGAAGTTGAAATAAGATTTCAAGTTTGGGGCCAGCCTATGTACAGAGTGAGGTCAAAATAACCTGCTATGCAGATAAGATCCTTTTTTAAAGCCTTCCTCAAACTATCCTCTCTCACACACTTATATAAGCAACAAATGTTTCATATATAAATATATGATTGAGTCTTAGGTTGATCTCAGATATTCTTGGGAAGTGTAGCAGCAGGTTTTTTTTTTTTGCCTAAGGTAAGAAATTTCATACTTTCGAGTTAATTATAGTGTTGGCATACTTGTCAAGTATACAGACTACCATTCTCTTTCTCTTGATGAACCACCTTCGGCGAGATTCTAATTCACTAGGTCTGAACTATGGACAGGCATTTGGATGTTAGCTAGCTTTTCAGGTGGTTCTAGAACAAGTATCCCCTGGAACATACTTTGAGAATTCCCAGGTTAGCATTGTAATTTCTGCTACACATCAACATGGTTTTGAAAGGCTCCTGACTTTTATAGATATGGAAAGGCAACATCGATAAACTATGTTCAGTGGTGTAGTTGGCAGGTATGAATTTTAAGTGCTATGTAGATTACTTTCTCCAGAATGCAACAGGGCTCCAGACCTTAGTACAACTGACTCCATGATGGAAGTGCCATTCAGATTGCCATTCAAGTTCTAGGATAGTCAGGACTACAGAGAAACTCTGTCTTGAAAAACATCAAGTATACAAAATAATCAAGTATTGCAAAATAACTGAGAGCTAAAAATGAAGAGCATGGTCAGTGACTATATGTTAATGGTAGAAACTATATCAGTATCTCTGCAATCATTAGCTCTCTACTAGTTGCTGTTGGTGTGACAACACAACAAATTATAAGATTAAAGCTCAGTATGTAGCCAGCATCACCTGCCAAAAATGAAAACAAAGACCTAATCCATCAAAGTCCACAGTTAATGGAAAAGTCTCTAAATGTACTAACCTTGTTTTTGGCTTTTGTAGTTCTGCCTCTGGCTAACTGTTCTTGCTAACTAAAATATGCCAACCCAGGACAAAGATTTTTGTGCTTAAAAACTAATCTTGAGAAAGGCTTGGGACTACACTAGGATCCCAGACACCCAGTGTATTCAGTGGTCAGATAATAAATACTTTCTACGGGCTTAAATCCATGTCTGAGCAATCTTTTCTGGTGAATACCCCAAAACATAGACACTCACAAGACATGTTTCCTTGGTCAAGAAACATCCATATAACATGATTTTTTGGTCTGTATTATTTTATCATTGACACAATATATGTGGTTGAGAGTGTATTTCTCTGTAAATAAGTCTTAGTGATGACTGAATGGCTTATGTTATGTCTTTTAACATCTATGAATATCATTTATTTTTCTATTAGGTGAGTATACTTTGACTTTTCTATTTAGCAACTGTCTTAAATGGATGTCTTGAAAATTAGGTGAAATAGAACAGATAAAAATCAACTATCACATGTACTCATAAGTAGTTTTTAAGCATAAAGCAAAGAAAACCAGTCCACAAATCACCATCCCAGAGAACCTAGACAACAATGAGGACCCTAAGATAGACTTACATAGATCTAATCCACAAGGGAAGTAGAAAAAGATAAGATCTCTTGAGTAAATTGGGAGCATGGGGACCTTGGGGGGAGGGTTGAAGGGGAGGGGAGAGGCAGGGAGGGGAGCAGAGAAAAATGCAGTGCTCAATAAAAATCAATAAAAAATATTTTTAAATATAACATATTAAATATGGTGTCTGGTACAAATAGAGGCTGAGGAAATGAAAGTGAACTGCATAAATCTCTTCTAACAAATTTAGTAGTTGGTCATTGAATTTCATCTTGGGCTCCAGTTTCTCTGTCAATCGAATAAGAAAGTATTAAAGGGACAATTCCCAAGGTGTGTTTAAGTCTAATTCTTTGGTTCTCATCTCAGTTCTGTGGGATGTGGTTCAATGTCAGGACTGACATAAGATTTTTTAAGTAGCACATCATCTTGTCACTGTGTCGTTTTGCCAACCAGTGCCAGTTGATGTATTACCTCCCCGCTTTTGTCTCCTTGCTCTTTGACCTCGCTTTCCATTTTGCCCAAGAATGATACTTTTTAATTGCAAGGAGAAAGAGGGAGCTCTGCAAGGCATGGGAAAAACAATTACAAGTGTAAGATGTGGACAGTATTCTTTAGTGTGGTTTTGTTAATATTCTGAGCAGCAAAATGTGTATAAAAGATGGACTAGATGGTGTTTCAAAGATTTCCAGAAGGTTGGCTTTTGTAGCTATGTTGAATACTAACTAGTATATGCATTCAAAACAGAGGAGTGGTGCTAAAGAGTGAGTTCTTTTGTAATAAAGTTGTTTGGTTTATTACAGTAAATAGGGAATAATTTGTAAGGCCACTGCATAACTTGTGGATCATAATTCTGTAGAGAAGACTGTCCAAAGACTGTTCTCAGGTTTAAAAATGCACAATTTAAAATGCAGTCATTATTCCTGTGACACATACCTAGTTGTATGGAATTGCTACATAAGTTCTGGTATATTAATAACAGCTACCTCTCCATTATTTCAGTGCTCATTCACACCCAGAAACATTCTAAACATATATTTATATCTTCATCCTTACAAATTTATTACAATCTCTAAAGTAGGCACAGAAATTATCACCTGCATTTTCAAATGAGCAAATGGAGAAATGCAGTGAATAGCATATTGTCTCACAGAAGGCTACATTTGAATACAAGATATCTGACCTTACAACACATGAAACTGCCTCTATACAACAGCACTGTGCAGCCTTGAATTAAAAATGCCAAAAGACATAAAGAGATGGAATCTTTCTATTTTAGGTTAGTTTCAAAATTCTTGTTGTGGTCTAGGTCTTGTGGTCTAGGTCTTCTGTATAATCTTTTGAGTGAAACTGCAAAACAAGAAGTTCAAGTTCTCATTGACGAGCTCTCTCTGACCCCTTCTTTATAATCTGGGTAAACACAGTGATCTGAATTCTATTTCAACTGTTGCTCAATTGCTTTCATATAGGCTTGCTAAATAGCAAATACATCTATCAAATACACAACCCTTCCATATGTTCAGCATGTAGGTTGTAAAGAGTACAGTCATCCGGTTTTATCCCATGCTTTTTCAGACCCAGGCCAGCCATCTCCCTTCACCGCGAAGTTTCCCATTTGCCTCTTAGGGATTACGGGGATCCTATTCAATAACAATTTGCTTCAATCTTGTGTGATGAACTCTGTCTCTGTCTTTCTTTGAATCAGGGAAGCCCATTTAAATCAAAACAAAAATTACCTTTTAAAACATCTCTCCATTGGACTACACTTGGTAAATACATATCATAACTATTTAAAAAAAAGAATACAGTCATGCATCATTTTGCAAATAGTACAATTGAGAACCAGAACTGACTTACCATACTTCACTTAATATTAACAACACAACCTTGGTCAGTAGGGTCATATATACTTATTGAACACTTGTTAGGTATCTGCCAAATACAGTTCTAGCATTGTATAACTCTAACATTGGCACATTGGATAACACTGGCACATTGCTCTTTCTTAGAAGTAGCACAAAATATTTGCTTAACTTTAAGTATGAAGGAGGAGAATAGTCAATCATTTAGGCCCTATCATATACCAGGCTGGGAAATTTGTTTATGTTTGTTCTCTTGCTGAATGATTCTGCCAATTTGGATTTGTGTCCACATTTTCAAATGAGAAATCTGGAGTTAGGCAGACTTCAGTTTCATTTTGAGCTAGTTCCTCTTTTTCCCTGTAGAGCTCCTTGTCAGGCTCTGGCTGCAGCTGGAACATCCTTCTGGCAACCCCTACTGCAAGCATTCCTAGGAATGCTGAGCCCAACATGAACACATATTTTCATTTATGTCTTTTTGCTGCCCTGGGTCTCCCAGTAGAACTGTAAACAATCAAGCAGAAGCAGTCAAGCTAGTGAAGGAGAAAGGAAGCAAGTCCGTAGTCTAGGTTTTCAGTCCTGCAAACACCCAATATGTCATTCCAGCCCACGTCTCAGAAGAATGGAAAGGGTCTCCCACAACACTCCCATGAGACCTGGCCTAATTTTGATGCTCAAGGTTCTGTTTCTTGTTCCAGCTGGTGCTTCTCATTCCTCAACCTTTCCAGCATTGCTCAGAGAAGAAGTTGAGAAAGACTGGAGGGTGTGTGAAGAGGTTTTCTCAGAATCAGATCATGCCTCTTAAGGGCAAGGAGTTCAGTTCTGTTGAGATCATTTTTCTGGTTTACTTATGAGGATCAATATTCTAATAGGGTTTTCTCTAGTAGTGGCCAAACTTCAAGGGATCATAGATCACAATGTTTGGGAAATGGTGTTTTTACATCAGGCCTATTTTTTTTTTTTTTTTTTTGCCTTTACTTTTAGTCAGGATAACTTATTCTCATGGTCATTTCTTGCTTCTCAGTTTTGAGACTTGCACTTAACTTTTGAGAAGACTTGTTGCATCATGCAGTTGTTCAGCCAGAAGAACTTGGTGGGATCAATTGTCTACCACATAGTTCTAAGTAGCACCCTCCTCATGTCTTCATACTGTTCATGAAGTTCCTTTGCCAAGGTGATAATACAATTCCCATTGATTAAACCACTAAGCACTACATTTTGAATGTTTTCTTTGCATGTGCCCTGATTACTCTTATCTTCACTTCGTGCCATAATGATCATAAAAAGCCGGAAATAGAAAGAAAGTGAATTTGTAATTCATAAACTGCAGCATAGCAGCAACTGATTTCTATAGCTGTCTTATCCAAACTTTACATTTGACAAATGAGGTAGCTCTGACCCTTTGGGATAAAATAATTTGCCAAAATCAGGGAGCAATGACAGGTTTTCTGAACCAATAATCATGTCCTTTCATCATACTTACTGCCTCTTTTCCTTTCTTGGCATTTGGTAAAGAGTATGCTCTGTTCTTATGATGCTCTTGCTTAATCTTCTTTTCCATGGAGTAAAGCAAGGTATCCAAACTAGATTTTATTCAAGTGATTTATTTTTAAATATTCAATGCTTCTAATTCTGTGATGAGGAGGTGCTTTATTTAGTAGCAGAAATATGCACATAGAATTGGCTTAGTGATGACTTTTGGATGGTTTTATCCTCCTAAGCAGAATACAGTGTTGATAAGAGAAGTGGGAGTTAGGAGTAACTTTAGTTTAAATCAACCAAAGGGTTGTCCTCATATATTATAGGCAAATTGCAGTTGGTAAAGGTAATTTCTTAAAGCTAATCTAATATTTTATTGGCTTTTTAGAAGCTTGCAATCTCCTCTGAAAATGAAGGGCTTTCTTATTTTTCATGTTGTAATTTATTAAGATTATATTTAACCAATAGTTGGGGCCATAAAGTTCTGAGAGTGATTCAGAAGTTTTCTCATTTATAAAAGCAAACAGAAGTCTTTTAACTAGACATTTGTCTACTTTATTCTGCATTAACCCTAGAGATAATACTTTTTGATTGCTTTAAACAGCATATATGGTTAGTTCTTCCTTGTGGTGTAATGCCTACTGGACTACTTGGTATAAAGTAGGTGGTATTCAGTAAATATTTGTTGAGTATTATTTAGAGGGTTTTTTTATATCTTTGTAGTGATGTGGGAGTGTCATATATCAATCTGTTGATTTCATTGGTTAAGTAATAAACAAACTGCTTGGGCTCATAGCTTAGAACATAGGTGGGTGGAGTAAACAGAACAGAATGCTGGGAGGAAGAGGAAGTGAGGTAAGATGCCTCAGACAGAGACGCCATGCTCTGCTCTCCCAGGCAGACGCAATTCAGCTCCAACCCAGGATGGACGTAGGCTAGAATCTTCCCGGTAAGCGTACCTTGGGGTGCTACACACAGATGATTAGAAATGGGCTAAATTAATATGTGAGAATTAGCCTAGAAGAGGCTAGATAGAAATGGGCCAAGCAGTGTTTAAATGAACACAGTTTGTGTGTTGTTATTTCGGGCATAAGCCATGCGGGCGGCCGGGTGCTGGGGACGCAGCCCTGCCGCTCCTACTACTACATTTGTATTTATTTTAAATGTAAAACAGGCAATCAATTATTATTATAACAAAGTAAGTGCTTTTGAAATTGAAAAAGTAGAAAAAATAAATAATATTCATTCAGCTACCAAAATATTAACAATCACTAAGATTAGGGTGTATTTTAATTGGTAATTTTATTTGTAGGGTTTTAAAAATATAAATAAAATTTTAACATACTACTTCATCATACTACTTATATTATTTTTACTTACATCTTAGAGACAATACTATAAATTTCTTTTGTCACATGGTTTACTGTTCTTCACTCATTACCTTTGCAATCATTCAGTGAAGAATATCAGACTACTAGGACATTTTGACTGATGGAAAGCATCCATTTGATTTTTTCCTGAATACTTTCTTGAGGTACAGTATTAGTAGAAATGACTTTCTCCTATCCTTTAAAGTCTAATATGTAGAGATAGTAAGTTCCTACTGTTGGTCTGCACAAATTATGGTATTAGATTTCTGTCCTTAAAATTAGAGCTACTTAGGCATAAAGCCCACATGAAGAAAGTTCATGAACAGCACCATTTATATCAAAAAGATTAGAAGTGGTGGGTGCTACATAATAAATGGAATACTGAGAAGAAAACATAGAGCAGTTCAAGAGAAAGTGGTCAGCTCTTCTCAGTTCAAGAATGCTTCCTGGAAACGTTACCTCTATCCACAATCATATATTATTTTTGGCCTCAGACATGTGAACATGTGGTTCTCCATTGGATTGGGTAACAGTGTGTGTGAGGATGAGCTTTTCTCATATTAGATATGGTTTTGGAATATGATAAGGTAACTGAATGGGGCCAATGTTATTTCCAGGAGTGTTCTGAGAGACACTGTGTCAGGGAATGACGTGACTTTGATGAGATGACTCCTAGGATGTCCGAGTTAGTGTGGGGCCACCAGAGGCTTCAAATGATGAATGCACAGTGAGGGAAGTCAGGAAGAATCTGTAGACATGATTTATGAAGTGGGAAGGTCTGATTGGCATGGAAAGATTAAAGGAGCTATGCTTTTCGAGACACAGTTGGTGAGGAGGCACAGAGAATAGGCCACATGGTTCTCTATAAATATCTAAAAGGCATTAACACGATTAGAAGGGAAAATATTTTCTGGAGTAGAGTAGGGCATAAAAATTAGGATACATAGATGGAGATAAAAGAAGATACAAGAATTGTTTCCTTTGATAATTCTTTAAAATATTGCTAACAAATATAGCTAGAGTACTGATGAGAGAGAATAGACACAGCTTGCTTATGGCACTGAGTTAAGGTTTGCTTATTTGTAAGGCAACACTTGATGCTGAAGAGTGGTGTAAAGCACACTAGAAGTACCAGAACAGTAGGAAATGAACCTGCAACACATAAAGAGTGAATGCAGCCGGTAATTTTAATAACTGGTATTTTCATACAACGGTGACCTGGAAGGAAGTCCACTGTTACCTGGGGTGCTCTCCCCCAAGAAGGTACTTGGGAATATATGAAAGTACTGTAGATTGTTAGGATTGTGGATGTGCTCCTGGCCATTAGTGCATAGAGGAGAGGATTCTCAGTACTATAGTGCACAGAACAGCCCTGTCTTGTTACTAACTCCTATGTTGTGTATCTAATTCAAAATGTAAATAAAACTAAAGTTTTATGACCTTATAACCATGGCCTTGGAAACCCATGTATGCCCTTCTCATTGAGGAGGCTAAATTGGTACAAGAAAAAGTGGCTGTTCTTGTCACTGTCTCTGTCATTTTCTTGCATTTCTTTCCTTCACTTCCTCTTTTTTCTCTTCCTCTCCTACTCTCTTGACACCATTATCTATCTAGAATGCTCAACTAAAAGCCATTTATCTTTCTGGATTCTCCATATCCTTCTTCCTTGCAGTAAGTAGTTCATTAAATACTAGAAACCAAATTCAATCTCTCTATTAAACAGCCTCTTTTCTCTGTTCTTCTGTACATTTCCACTACATTAGGTCATGTTGGTATCATTATAATTTTTCTTATCCCTTATCACCTTTAAAAATTATTCCATTAGCCTCTGTATATGACTGTCTTGTTCCACACTTACCCTTCCAATCTGTTTGTTAGACAGTCATAATGTACAGCATACACGACCACATCCAGAGTAAATTTGAAGTATTTATTAAACTGAATGATAAATAAATAAAATATATCATTTTTAATTTAAAAATCCCAAATATTTATTGACTATTCACAGAGTAAGTAGAAATTCCATGATGACATACAGATCATGGAAAATACTATATTAATTTTTATTTCTCGTGAAATTTTCCTTGAATTTTTACCTCAAATTCAGTCCTACAAATACATATCTTCTACGGTAATATCATGACAGCATTCACTTTCCCCAAAGGCATCGTTTGTGGCTTGTGTCTCTCAAATATGCTACTTCATATCACTCCTGATCCTTAATCATATTTGTTATATTCTTTTAATGGTTCTCAATGTGTAATGAGCATAAGGTCTATTGGGAGATGATTTAAAACAAAAATGCACAGAGACCACCATGTCTACTGAATCTAATCTAAAGTGGGGCAAAAAGGTGATAATATATTTTATTACAATAAAAATAATTTAAAATAACGGTTTGAAAGTGCGTGTAGCTATTCCTATTATATTTTATTCTGTAGAGATTAATTCATCATTATATTATTGATTTGAT
This sequence comes from Microtus oregoni, assembly GCF_018167655.1. Lineage (NCBI taxonomy): Eukaryota > Metazoa > Chordata > Mammalia > Rodentia > Cricetidae > Microtus > Microtus oregoni. The sequence continues at coordinate 29,203 of NW_024544966.1, forward strand.
ATTTCAAAGATTTAGCTCTTGTTTATATTGGTTTGTCTTTGTCTTTGGGCCCCTAGACTTTTCTTTTACATTCATCCTATTATTAGTCTCCTCCAATGATTTCATGTTTACAGAATTCCCTTGGTCATCTTTATACTTTGTTTTTCTTTGCTAAGATGATATATTTCCCATCTCTTGGGTGTGCTTACTCTTACTTCTTGGAGCTTTGTGGTAGTAGCATTTTGAAGATTTTTGTCTGATAATTACAAGTCTCTATCTTTTCAGAGTTGATATTTTAGAGTTTTTGTTCTACTCAGAAACTTAAATTATCCTGATTCTGTTCTTTTATTAATAACAATTTTATTCTTTGAAATTATAAATTACATAATTCCCTTTCTTCCATTTCCTTCCTCCAACTCCTCCCATATAACCTCCTTTACTCTCTCTCTCTCTCAAATTCATGGCATACCCACTTCTTTAGTTCCTAAGTTCATGCACATGTGCACACAAAACTAAACCTACATTCTAAACATTTGTCTTTAATATTGATAAGTCGAGTCCTAACCCCACATCAAGGACAATTCTCTTTGCAGCAGATAACGATCTTTACAAAACGAACTAAATTAATCAAAAAAACAAAGATCAGAATTCGTAGCCCAGTCCCAACTGATAAATCTAAAACACAATTCCAGTTCAATCTGTGTAACATTATCTGTAAGTGTATAATTTCAGAGCTCATTAATTGATACTAGATAGCCAAACTGGAGGCTTGGAATTCTTCTCTATGGAAGAGTATTTCTCTCTCTCTCAGAAATCCTTAGTTGACTCTGAATTTGGGTCAAAAATATGCCTCATGAGCTTCCCACCAGCCACGTTATCCTGTCTATTGGTGTTGCCCTTGTTCAGGTTCTTGTTTAGACATGCATGTCAATCAAACTTCATGGGTGTCTTTCTTATACATTTCTATGATAAGATATCATATAACAAATCTTCTGTTATCTGAATTTTACACACTTTCTGTCCCCCTCCTCGGTGAGGATACCTGAGACTTAGGTTTAGGAGTTGAATTGCAGATGTATCAGTAGGGACTGTAAACTAATTCTACTCTCTGAATTTACATTTCTTTATTTGTTATCCCCCCTCAAATATTACATCCTGACCACAGTTTCCTCTCCCTCTTCTCCTCCCAGTCATTCCCCTTACCACCTACCCACTCCTCCTCTGTTTTCCTTCAGAAAATGGCAGTACTCCTAGAGTTATCAACCAAATATTGCATATCAAGTTACATTAAGACTAAGTATGCCCCCTTGTATTAAGGCTGGATAAGTGGAACCAGTGGGAGTAAAAGGATATAGAAAGCAGGCAAAAAGTCAGAGATAGGCCCTGCTCCCACTATTGGGGATCTCAGAAGAAGACCAAGCTACACAAGCATAACATATTATGTTAGTCCCATGAAAACTGGTTGTCGGTTCAGTCTCTGTGAGACCCTTTGAGCACAGATTAGTTGATTCTGTGGCTTTTCTTGTGGTATCTTCATCCCCTCTGGCCCCTACAAGCCTTCTCCCTTTTTTCCCAACAGAATTCCCTTAGTTCCGCTGAATGTTTGGCTGTGTGACTCTGCATCTGTTTCCATCAGTTTCTGGATGTAGCTGCTTTGAGTATACTAGATTCTTGTCTATGAGTATAGTAGAACATCATTAGGGATAATTTCATTGGATTTGTTGTCTATCTTGTTTGGTTTTATCCTAAGTATCTGGGATACCTAGTGTCTGCTTCTTAGACTCCAGGCAGTGTCAGGGGTGTGTTTCCTCTCATGGTATGCATCTCAAGACATTGGTTGAAAAAGATGTTCTATTATTTTGATGTGAGATGATAACTAGACTTGTCTATGCATTTAAGATAAAATATTTTGAATGTAGGTAGAGATTGTTATGGTTTAATAAAGTTGTAGTGTCATGAAGGCTAGTATTCAGGAAGGAGACTTTTCAGTAAGTTCCATCTTAGGTCCTTTGTCCATAGTACATGGTATCGGTATCTTCAGCCAAAAGGTATTTACGTTCCGCATCTGCATGGTAACCAAGGGCAACAGCAATAGGCTGTGGGTTTGGAGAGTCTCTTTGATAAACCTGATCACAACTAAAAAGAGAGCTTCTCATACCTTTGTGTTGGGAGTTCTGCTAAATGATTTATGGCTTTTTTAAATGAAGTATTTTCACACAGATGGAAAAATTTTTATTTAAGATTGATATGTGTATATATCTATGCACTTATATGTGTTATATGTAACTTTGTTTGATATGATAATATTATTCCTTGTGATTTTTAGGTAAATTTACACTTATTTTATCATCTAACATCCTTTTCTATATTTATTTCTCTTTCCATCCCTAATTAAAGCTTTACCATTTTTCCCATTTGTTCTTTCCAATCACTTGAAACTCATTAGTCTCCTCCCTATTGTCCCACATGGTGCTCCTTTAATTTTCTCATTTCTATTGTTATTTCAAATAATACACTCATGTCTGAAAACATGAGCTAGGTACCACAGATAAGAAAGAGCATGGGATCTTTGTGGGCCTGGGTCACCTCAATCAAAATGTTTTTTTATACTTCTATCTATCTTACCTGAAAATTTAATGATTTTAGTTTCTTTATAAATTACTAGTATTCCACAGTGTACATGTACCATCTCTTTATTGTCCATTGGTCAGTTGAAGGTCATTTAGTTTGTTTCTATTTCTTAGTTATTGCAAATAGAGTAGTAAAGAACATGGGTGAGTAAGTGTCTATAGAGTAGCATGGCTAGTCTTTTGGGAATATACCAATGAGTGGTATAACTGGGGGTTATGACGGATTTCTCTTTAGGTTTTTGAGAGTTCTCCATACTGATTACAGAGTAATTGGACCAATGTGCAGTCCCATCAACAATGAGTCAAGGTGAAATTTTCCCCAAATTCTTTCCAACATTTGTTGTTGTTTAGTTTGTCTTGGTCATTTTGTCTGGGACAAGAACAAATTTCAAGGTTGTTTTGATTTAATTCTGTAACTGCTAGACACAATGAACATTTTTTGAGATGTTTCCTAGTTATTTTATTTCTTCTTCTGAGAATTTCCTGTTATGGTCCCAAGCCCAGTATTGAATGGTTCATTTATTTTTGACTCTTTGTCTTTTGAGTTCTTTGTATATTCTGGATATTAATTCCTTGTCAGATAGTTAGCAAAAAATTCTCTCCAGTTTTGTGAACTTTCTCTTCACTCAATAGTTTCTTTAGCTATATGTAGAATATATATTTGTTGTTGTTTACATGAAATATTCTATAAATATCTGTTAAATCAATTTGAAATATTAAGCCATTTTTAAGTCTCTCTATTTATTTTTCTTCAGGTGACCTGTCCATTGAAGAAAATTGGGTATTCAAATCACTAACTATTAATGGGCTGATGATAATTTGCACATTTAATTCCAGGAATTGACTTTCTTTGAAAATGTGTGGAGAGTTGGTGCTTGACTGGAATGTAAGATGGGTGCTCTGGTCCAATCTTGGCATTTAAGGGAAGATTTGGTGTTTGGAGAATGTCATGGAGAATGCAATCAGGCAAATTCACCAGGCTAGACCACAGAAAAAGATATGAATGGAGAGTTTACTACTATTAGCATTTTAAATAGAGATAGCATCGAACTGCCTCCTAAATAAGATGTATCTTTATACCAATAGATTGGCACATCTCATTTTTTTCTTTTTTTATTGAGAAAAGGAGGAAAAAAAAACAAGTTTCCACCTCCTCCCAGCCTCCCATTTCCCTCCCCCTCCTCCCCCCCACGCCCCCTCCTCCCACCCTTCTCCCCCTCCCCCCACTCCTTTCCCCCTCCCTCTCCAGTCCAAAGAGCAGTCAGGGTTTTCTGCCCTGTGGTAAGACCTAGGACCTCCCACCTCCGTCCATATCTAGGAAGGTGAACATCCAAACTGGCTGGGCTCCCACAAAGCCATCACATTACGTAGGATGAAACCCCCATGCCATTGTCCTTTGCGTCTCATCAGCCCTCATAGTTCGCCATGTTCAGAGAGTCCAGTTTTATCCCATGCTTTTTCAGTCACAGTCCAGCTAGTCTTGGTGAGCTCCCAATAGATCAGCTCCACTGTCTCAGTGGGTGGGTGCCTCCCTCGTGGTCCCGACTTCTTTGCTCATGTTCTCCCTCCTTCTGCTCCTCATTGGGACTTTGGGAGCTCAGTCCAGTGCTCCAGTGTGGGTCTCTGTCTCTATCTCCATCCATCACCAGATGAAGGTTCTATGATGATATGCAAGATATTCATCAGTATTGCTCAAGGATAGGGTCATTTCAGGTTCCCTATTCTCAACTGCCCAAGGAATTAACTGGGGACCTCAGCTTGGGCACCTGGGAGCCCCTCTAGGGTCAGGTCTCTTGCCAACCCTAAAGTGGTTCCCTTAACTAAGAATTGTGGTTCCATGCTCCCCTGTCCAACCTTCCTTTATCCCAATCCTCCTGCTTTCCCAAGGCCTGACCTCCTTCCCTTCTAACTTTTCTCTCCCCATCTCCCCTTACACCCAACCCACCCCACCCCAAGATCCCAATTTTCCCCCCGGCAATTTTGTCTACTTCCCTTAGCAAAGAGGATAACTCTATGTTTTTCTTTGGGTTCCCATTCTTACTTAGCTTCTTTAGATTCACCTATTGTAGACTCCGTGACCCTTATTTATGGCTAGAAACCAATTATGAGTGAGTACATCCCATGTTCATCTTTTTGGGTCTGGGATACCTCACTCAGGATAGTGTTTTCTATTTCCATCCATTTGCATGCAAAATTCGAGAAGTCATTGTTTTTTACCGCTGAGTAGTACTCTAATGTGTAGATATTCCACACTGTCTTCATCCATTCTTCCATTGAAGGGCATCTAGGTTGTTTCCAGGTTCTGGCTATTACAAATAATACTGCTATGAACATAGTTGAACAAATGCTTTTGTCATATGGTAGGGCATCTCTTGGGTATATTCCCAAGAGTGGTATTGCTGGGTCCAGGGGTAGGTTGATCCCAAATTTCCTAAGAAACCGAAACACTGATTTCCATAGTGGTTGCACAAGATTGCATTCCCACCAGCAATGGATGAGGGTACCCCTTCCTCCACAACCTCTCCAGCAAAGGTTATCGTTGGTGTTTTTGACTTTAGCCATTCTCACAGGTGTAAGATGATATCTCAAAGTTGTTTTGATTTGCATTTCCCTGATTGCGAAGGAAGTTGAGCATGACCTTAAGTGTCTTTTGGCCATTTGAACTTCTTCTGTTGAGAATTCTCTGTTCAGATCAGTGCCCCATTTTTTAATTGGGTTAATTAGCATTTTAAAGTCTAGTTTCTTGAGTTCTCTATATATTTTGGAGATCAGACCTTTGTCTGTTGAGGGGTTGGTGAAGATCTTCTCCCAGTCAGTAGGTTGCCTTTGTGTCTTAGTGACAGTGTCCTTTGCTTTGCAGAAGCTTCTCAGTTTTAGTAGGTCCCATTTATTCAATGTTGCTCTTAATGTCTGTGCTTCTGGGGTTATACATAGGAAGCGATCTCCTGTGCCCATCTGTTGTAGGGTATTTCCCACTTTCTCTTCTATCTTTTTCAGTGGGTTCGGGCTGATATTGAGGTCTTTAATCCATTTGGACTTGAGTTTTGTGCACGGTGAAAGATGTGGGTCTATTTTCATTCTTCTACAGGTTGACATCCAGTTGTGCCAGCACCATTTGTTGAAGATGCTTTCTTTCTTCCATTGTATACTTTTAGCTCCTTTATCAAAAATGAGGTGTTCATAGGTTTGTGGGTTAAAATCCGGGTCTTCTATACGATTCCATTGGTCGACTTCTCTGTTTTTATGCCAGTACCACACTGTTTTCATTACTGTAGCTCTGTAATAGAGTTTGAAGTCAGGGATGGTAATGCCTCCAGAAGATCCTTTATTGTATAGGATTGTTTTGGCTATCCTGGGTTTTTTGTTTTTCCATATAAAGTTGATTATTGTCCTCTCCAGATCTGTGAACAATTTTGATGGGATCTTGATGGGGATTGCATTGAATCTATAAATTGCCTTAGGTAGAGTTGCCATTTTTACTATGTTGATCCTCCCAATCCAAGAGCAAGGTAGATCCATCCATTTTTTGGTATCCTCTTCAATTTCTTTCTTCAATGCCTTAAAGTTCTTGTCAAATAGATCTTTCACTTCCTTGGTTAGATTTAACCCAAGATATTTTATGCTGTTTGTGGCTATCGTGAATGGTGAAGCTTCTCCGATTTCCCTCTCTGCTTCCCTATCCTTTGTTTATAAGAGGGCGACTGATTTTTTGGAGTTGATCTTGTATCCTGATACATTACTAAAGCTGTTTATCAGCTGTAAAAGTTCTTTGGTGGAGTTTTGGGGGTCGCTTAAGTACACTATCATTTCATCTGCGAATAACGAAAGTTTAACTTCTTCCTTTCCAATTCGAATCCCCTTGATCCCATTATGTTGTCTTATTGCTATTGCTAGAACTTCAAGTACTATATTGAAGAGGTATGGAGAGAGTGGACAGCCTTGTCGTGTTCCTGAGTTAAGCGGGATGGCTTTGAGTTTCCCTCCGTTTAATTTGATGTTAGCTGTCGACTTGCTGTATATAGCTTTTATTATATTTAGGTATGACCCTTGTATCCCTAATCTCTCCAAGACTTTTAACATAAATTGATGTTGAATTTTGTCGAATGCTTTTTCAGCATCTAATGAGATGATCATATGGTTATTTTCTTTCAGTTTATTTATATGCTGGATTACATTGATAGATTTTCATATGTTGAACCAGCCCTGCATCTGAGGAATGAAGCCTACTTGATCATAATGGATAATTTTTCAGATGTGTTCTTGGATTCGATTTGCCAGTGTTTTGTTGAGGATTTTTGCGTCGATGTTCATGAGTGAGATTGGCCTGTAATTCTCTTTCCTGGTTGATTCTTTGTGTGGTTTGGTATCAGAGTAACTGTAGCTTCATAAAAGGAATTAGGTAATGACCCTTCTGTTTCTATATTGTGGAATACATTAAGGAGTATGGGTATTAGCTCTTCTTGGAAGTTCTGGTAGAATTCCGCATTGAAACCATCTGGTCCTGGGCTTTTTTTGGTAGGGAGGATTTTGATAACAGCTTCTAATTCCTCGCGACCAACAGGTCTGTTTAGATTGTTCACCTGGTCCTGGTGTAACTTTGGTATATGGTATTTATCTAAAAAAGTGTCCATTTCTTTTACATTTTCCAGTTTTGTGGCATACAGGCTTTTGTAATATGATCTAATGATTCTCTGAATTTCCTCTGTGTCTGTGGTTATGTCCCCCTTTTCATTTCTGATTTTATTAATTTGCGTGTTCTCTCTCTGTCGTTTGATTAGTTTGGATAGGGGTTTATCAATCTTGTTGATTTTCTCCAGGAACCAGCTTTTTGTTTCATTGATTCTTTGGATTGTTTTCTGTGTTTCTATTTTGTTGATTTCAGCCCTCAGTTTGATTATTTCCAATCTTCTACTCCTCCTAGGTGAGTCTGCTTCTTTTTTTTCTAGAGCTTTCAGGTGGGCTGTTAAGTCTTCAATATGTGCTTTCTCTGTTTTCTTTAAGTGGGCACTTAGTGCGATGAAGTTTCCTCTTAGCACTGCTTTCATAGTGTCCCATAAGTTCGAGTACGTTGTTTCTTTTCATTGAATTCAAGGAAGACTTTAATTTCTTTCTTCATTTCTTCCTTAATCCAGGTATGGTTCAGAAGTTGACTGTTCAGTTTCCATGAGTTTGTAGGCTTTCTGGGGGTAGCATTGTTGTTGAATTCTAACTTTAATCCATGGTGATCTGATAAGACACAGGTGGTTACTAATATTTTTTTGTAACTGTGTACGTTAGCTTTGTTACCGAGTATGTGGTCAATTTTCGAGAAGGTTCCATGAGCTGCAGAGAAGAAGGTATATTCTTTCCTCTTCGGGTGGAATAATCTATAGATGTCTGTTAAGTCCATTTGCTTCATTACCTCCATTAATTCTCTAATTTCTCTGTTAGGTTTCTGTTTGATTGACCTGTCCATTGGTGAGAGAGGAGTGTTGAAGTCTCCTACTATTAGTGTGTGTGGTTTGATGGCTGCCTTGAGTTTTAGTAATGTTTCTTTTACATACGTGGGCGCTTTTATATTCGGGGCATAGATATTCAGGATTGAGACTTCATCCTGATGAACTGTTCCTGTTATGAGTATAAAATGTCCCTCTCCATCTCTTCTGATTGATTTAAGTTTGAAGTCAACTTTGTTAGAAATTAGTATGGCCACACCTGCTTGTTTCTTAGGTCCATTTGCTTGATAAGCCTTTTCCCAGCCCTTTACTCTGAGTAGGTGCCTGTCTTTGTGGTTGAGGTGTGTTTCTTGTAGACAGCAGAACGTTGGATCCTGTTTTCGTATCCATTCCCTTAGCCTGTGCCTTTTTATAGGTGAGTTGAGCCCATTGACATTAAGTGATATTAATGACCAGTGGTTGTTAACTCCGGTCACTTTTTTAGTAGTAGGGTTTGTGTGTTTCCCTTCTTTGAGTTGCCCTGGTGAAAGGTCTCTAGATGACTGAGTTATTGTGGGCATTGTTGGACTCCTTGGTTAGTGATTTTCCTTCTATTATTTTCTGTAAGGCTGGATTTGTGGCTACGTATTGTTTGAATTTGTTTTTATCCTGGAAAATTTTGTTTTCTCCATTTATAGTGAACGAAAGCTTGGCTGGATATAGTAGTCTGGGCTTGCATCCATGATCTCTTAGTTTTTGCAGTACATCTATCCAGGACCTTCTGGCTTTCATGGTTTCCATAGAGAAGTCAGGTGTAAGTCTGATAGGTTTACCTTTATAAGAAACTTGGCCTTTTTTCTTTGCGGCTCTTAATATTCTTTCTTTATTCTGTATATTTTGTGTTTTGATTATTATATGGCGAGGGGATGTTTTTTTTTGTGATCCAGCCTATTTGGTGTTCTGTATGCTTCTTGAACCTTCATAGGTACCTCTTTCTTCAGGTTGGGAAAGTTTTCTTCTATAATTTTATTAAGTATGTTTTCTGTACCGTTGAGCTGCACTTCTTCTCCTTCTTCTACTCCAATTATTCTTAGGTTTGGTCTTTTTATTGTGTCCCAAATTTCCTGAATGTTTTGTGATGAGAATTTGTTGGTTTTGCTGTTTTCTTAGATCAGTGTGTTTATTTTTTCTGTGGTATCTTCAGTGTCTGTTATTCTCTCTTCTATCTCTTGTAATCTGTTGTTCTGATTGACTCTCAGGGTATATCTCTTCAGTGTAGAAGCAGGAACCGTTCCCGTCATTCCTGTTCATTTACCCAGATTTTCCATCTCCATTCGTCCCTCGGTTTGTGCTTTCTTCATTGCTTCCATTTCATTCTTCATGTCTTGAACCGCTTCCCTAACCTGTTTGATTGCTTTTTCTTGTTTCTCTTGGTTTTCTTGCGTGTCTTTGAGCGATTTATTCATTTCCTCTACCTTTTTGTTTGTAATCTCTAATTGTTTATGGCAGTTTTTCACCTCCTGTTTAAGGTCCTCTATTATTTTCATATAGTTCACTTTTGAGTCGATTTCTTCTATTTCTTCAGGTGTACAATTCTTCTTATTTCGGGATCCCTGGTTTCTGGTGGTGTCATGTTGCCTTTCAGATTGTTGGAGGAATTCTTGTATTGGCGCCTTCCCATCTCTTCCTTCAAATGGAGCCAGGAGAGGCCTGGTCTCTTGGTCCAGTCTTTGCTGTGATTGACTCTCAGGGTATATCTCTTCAGTGTAGAAGCAGGAACCGTTCCCATCCAGATGGGATTCCTCAGCAACCGTCCTGATGGGATTCCTCAGCAACTAAACAGGGCAGCCGGTAGCCCAATGATCCAGGGCCAACAGGATGAATGGAGCAGGGGGGGGGGTGGTATCCAGGAGTGCGCAGCAAGCCTGGCGCCGGAGCTGAAGGTGCCCGGCTCCCTTACAGGGGACCCTGAGGCCTGCCCGGCTGGCAGGCACTCACCGCTCTGGGTGGTTCGCCTTAGTTTAGGAGCTTAAGACTGTAGTTGAGCACTGGTCCTAGCATACAGCAGGGCAGGGTTGGGGAGGGGTGCTGGGGGTGCTGGGTCATGCGAAAGCTAGATTGGCACATCTCTTAATCTGAACTAGAGAATCGTCCTTGCACAATGAATAGCAATTAGTACAGAAAGACTCACAACTGGTCAAAATGCAGAAAGCAGATGTCAGAGGAGTGCTCAGTCATAATTGTGATTAATATTCTTAAATTAGTGACTTGGTATATATTTCCTACCTTTCATTCATTGTTCTATAGTTTCAGTGTTCGTTTTCAAATTTCTATAATTGATGTTTAGTCAGTTCAACATGCAATGCTTATGATGGTTCACTCTATAATCTGGTTCCTTGAAAATTACAATGTCTAAGATATGCATACCAGCAAAGAAGTGAACCCAGGTGATCACGCATATATTTTATCTACCTTCTCTCATCAATTGATTTTCCCTGATATGGAACTCAAGTTCATGTCACATCACTTGCAGCATTTTTTTTCATTAGTGATAAACAGTAAAAGAAACAAGAAGAGAAAGAGAGAGGCCAACAGATACAATTGGATGGATAGAGAAACAGGCAGAATTACAGAGAGGAGAGATAGGATAATGTATGTAGTGTTTCTTGTTTGTCTATGCTATAGTTTCTCTGGCCACAAAGAGTCTTTCTGTTCCTATAGAATTCTACACAGAGAAAATAAGTATATGGATATTTTCTTTAATGTTCAGTACCTTTTTCTTTCTTTTCTCCAGAATAGAAAGAAATAATTTCTCTTTTTAACTTTTGGTCTCTGTACTTGGTATGAACGTTTTTAGAAATTGGCCATCTTTGAGTACAAGTCTGGAATTCACCGAGGAGAAAAATACAGACTCAATGTTACTTATTTACCATACTATAGAATTTGTCCTTTTATGTTTTCACATTCTTTACTACTTTATCTGTTTTTGTTAGTATTTATATCTGCATTCTGCATTCCTTGTTCCTAGAGTTCAATCCAATTTGATTCTTAGAAGGGTTCTCTCTCTCTCTCTCTCTCTCTCTCTCTCTCTCTCTCTCTCTCCTGAAATTCCCCATTTATTCATTTATGTAATCTGATTTTTCTACTACACTCTTTATCATGTTAGAAAGCTGAAAGTCAGCATATCTCCTCTGTGGTCTGCTTCTTAGCAAGAAGTATTGAAATCTATTGAAGACTTTACCTGCCCATTGGCTTTACCTTCCCCAGAGATTTCATGGGTGAACTGGAGAAGGGTGGGGATGGGAACATAGGGAACAGATGGGGTGGAGTGGGGGGAGAAAGTACAGAAAGAGCCAACTGGAAAGGGCATCATTTCAAAGTCAGGAAGAAATCTGGTGCAAGGGAAACTCCCAGAGCTCTATTAGGATGAACCCAGCTATGACACCTAGCAAATGGTGACATATAACCTGAACTGGCCATCTTCTGTGAAGAGGCAAGACTACCAGTGAAAGGATTAGGACACTACCCCAGCCTCACATCCTTCAACCTACAGCCTGCTCTGCCTATGGAGCGTTCTTTGATGAGAGCAACATGGAGATTGTGGGAGTGGACAACCAATGACTCTTCCAGCCTGAGACCCATGCCACAAGACTAAGCCCAGCTCTGACACTGCCTAGAGTACCAGGGCCCAGAGGTTGGATGGCCCAGAGACCTAGGATAGAACCAGACATAACTGGAGAAAAAGTATTGGCATAATGACTCCTAACAATATTCTTCTATACCCATAGTTTGATGCCTAGCCCAATCGTCATCAGAGAGATTTCATTCAGCAACTGGTGGAAAGAGATGAAGAGACCCACAGTCAAACATTAGACCAAGGTGGGGATTACTGCTGAAGAGAAGGAGGAAGAATTGTAGGAGTCAGAGGGGTCAAAGACATCACAAAACCCCCCACAGAAACAACTAACTTGAGCTCATAGGAATTCACAGACTGAACTGACAATTAAGGAGCCTTCATGGGACTGATGTAGGCCCTTTTTATACATGTGACAGTTGTGTAGCTTGGTCTTCTTATGGGACTCCTACTTGGGAGCAGGGCTATCTCTGACACTATGTTGGCTTTTGAAACCCTATTCCTCATACTAGTTTGCCTTGACAAGAATTAATACAAGGTGAGATGAAGGCCTTACTCCTACTACAACTTGATATTCTATGATTTGTCGATATCCATGGGAGGCCTTTCATTTTCTGAATAGAAATAGGGGAGGAGTCGATGGGGGTTGGGGTGTAAGTCAGAAGAAAGGGAGAAGGAGGGACTGGGAGTAGAGGAGGGAGAGGAAACTGAGATCCAGATGTAAAATAAATAAACTAATTAGGAAAAGGGGTGGGAGAGAAGCAATTGAGCACATCCATAAGGAATTTTTTCTTTCCCCATTTAATGGTAAAATTCATACATGAGCCCTACATCTATATTCCTCTCACATTCCTCTAGCAAATCTTCTTGTATCCTCCCCTCTCCAAAATTCATTTTTGCTTATTCAATTTTTATTATAGCAGCACATATATAGCAATATATATATATGTGTGTGTGTGTGTGTGTGTGTGTGTGTGTGTGTGTGTGTATACACATACACTTTTGTCAAGACTGACCATTTTGTATTCAACAACTTGGTTGGAAGCCTATCTTTTGAACAAACTGATTCTTGCTCTCTCAGAAGACATTGACTTCATGTAGGACTATGTGGAATTTCTTCTGTTTATGGTCTGCTCAACAGGATGGAATATATCCTTGATATTGTAAACATATCTAATTCCCCATGGTTAGAGAGAGGATAGACCTGAGTGGAGAACCTAATATTACCTCTTTCCTATAACAGTATGATTTTTAACTGCTTTCTAAGTATTTATCCTTGAACCTACAGATAAATGTAGCTCTCATCCCTCACCAAAGAAACATCTTTTGTTGCAGAAAGAGACTACTATGAAAATATCAAAGAGGTCAAAATATAGAGAAAAAGTGACTATGAGCTGCCTAACCGAAACTTATTCATCTGCAATGCAATGTTACACCTAAGGCTTGGAGAAAATTACAGAAGAGGAAAGATTCATAGAGTCAGGATGCCTACAGTTATATAGTTTCCTCTAAAAACGTAATAAAAATATTCCTATAAAGAATTATCTTTACATAAGTACTTGAAGGGGGAATACCCAGCCTCAATGCAGATGGCACCTTCTAGGAGCACAAAGAGTAAAGGAGGGCCAATGATAAAAGCTTGGTCCAATGGAAGAAGGATTTGAGTTGCTTCTGAATTATGTTCAAAAGTTCAACTACTCTATGCATTCCTATCTGGTTTATCTACCTTGCTAAGGCTGCTATCACTTATGCTGCCACTCTTCACCAACATCAGAGCCCAGCTTTTTCATCCTTCCAGTATTGACTGAAGACCAGTGACTCTCTAAGAATCCTCAGAAATTCCAGTGCTAGAAAAGGACTACTTTATGGATTGAGTATCTTTCAGGTTCTCAGCCTTTCCAGTGTGAAGTCACTCACCTTGAGCTACCATGATATCTAGCCAAATCTACTAAATTTTCTTTGTATATGTAAAATTCTAACAGTTATATTTTTCTAAAGAACCTTGACTAATACTGACTGTGGTACCAGGGGTGGTTCTAGAAATTGGAGTGTAATTATAACTTTCTTTGGGAACCCAATGACATTCTGGAGCTGACTCTCTAACCTTGTAAAACTTAAAGTTACCAATGATATCATGGATAGAGCACTGAAGATCCACAGTATGAATTATTTTAAGAACTATACCTCTCTAGAATCAAGCCAACCTGTTCATGGTAGATGGTCTTATGATATGTTCTATAATTCAGTTTGTGGGTATTTTATTGTCTGTTTTTGCAACCATGTTCATGAGGGAAATTGATCTGTCATTGCCTTTCTTTGTTGAGTCTTTGTTTGGCTTCAGTATAAAGGTGACTGTGGCCTCACAAAATGAATTTGCCAATCTTCCTTCTGTGCCTCACGTAACCTTATTATGAGAGGATGTGCCTAGTCTTATCTAGTCTTATTATGAGTTGATATGCCATGTTTGGTTGATATTCCTTGGAGGCCTGCACTTCTCTGAAGGGAAATCGAGGAGGAGTGGATATGGAGGATGTGTGGTGGACAGACTGGGAGGATATGAGGGAGCAGTTATAGTATATGAGAGAATAAATAATAAAGAAGCAAAAAAAATAAGGGCTAGGGGAGCTGCTAATTGGTAGAATGCTTGTTTATTATATACAAAACCCCACATAGAATATCCATCATCTCATAACACCAGGCGTAATGGTGCATGCCTATAACCCTAGTTCTCAAGAGTTGGAGACATGTGAAGAAGTTCAAGGTCATCAATTGTTACATAATGGGTTTAAGAGCAGTCTGAAATACATGAGACTTTGTAAAAAATAGTAAATAAATAAATGCAATCATGAAGTCACAAAAAGTTTAACTACACCTGATAAAAATATTTCAAATGAAAAGCAAGGAATGTGGTGACTCTAAATAGAAAATTCTGGATCATCTGGGGAAAATAATAATGCTATGATGTTATTATTAGTATTTACGGATAAAAGCAGCAAAGGATAATAATGAGTATAGTCATAAAGTTACCCATCCCTGAATGAGTATAAGAAGTCTAAAGGATTTTAAATCTGCCTTGGAGATGAATCTTCTCTCCAACCATCACAGAACTTAAGCTAATAAAAATCAAAGCCAAACCCTCATTATATGACCAGCTGAACTGCAAGGCAAATTTGTCTTCCAACCTGAAACAGATTCATCAGATAAAGTAGTGAGGGTAATGTTTGGAAATGAAGGGATATGTAATTTTAGGAAGTTATATGTACAAGGACCCTAAAGATGCTCATGGCATCAAACTCTTAGATTCTCATTGACTTGGTTTTCTAAAGGATGTAGTCCCATCACCCTTAGCAGTGGACCCATCTCCATGATTAACTACAACATTATCACGTCCTCCACTTTTGTTTAAAGAATTAATACTATATTGTCTGTCAAATATTGGATCTCATTTTAAATTTATTCTGGTAGACCCCAAAAAAACTCTTGTCTTTTGGGACTTAATGGAGACCCAGCTATCAATGAAGTTTTAGCTAAAGTCAAATTCATAGTGGCTTCATTAGGTTCTCAAATTTATCCTATGTTTGTGTTCACTGTTCCATAATACTTAATTGAGATAGTTTTAATTAGGAGTTGGCAAAATCCCACAGTGGTTCTGCAACCTGTGGAGTAAGAACTATTATGATTTGAAATGCCAAATGAAAGCCATTGGAGCTGCCTCTTTCAGGAAAAATAGCAAACAGAAAAGACAATATCACATAATTGGAGGGTTTGTGGAAATTATGCTATATTAATGTCTTGAAAGATGCAAAGCTAGTGAGTGGTCCTTACCACATTTTCAT
Source organism: Microtus oregoni (assembly GCF_018167655.1). NCBI lineage: Eukaryota > Metazoa > Chordata > Mammalia > Rodentia > Cricetidae > Microtus > Microtus oregoni. The sequence goes on from NW_024544966.1 coordinate 44,696, forward strand.
TTAGGTTTTTTATTTGGCTTGTATAGATTATGAAGAATGACAGTTGATTACTGCAAGCTTAACTAAGCAGTAACTCCAATTGCAATTGCTGTATGAGGTGGTATATCCTTATTTGAGACATTTAATAGGTTTCTTAGTACATTGTAAGCAACTAATTCATCTACCAAATGATTTTATTTCCTTGTACCTATCCCTAATTTAATTTATTTAATTTCAGATGGTAAAGGAAGCAGTGTGGCTTTATAATTATTCATTAGGAGTATATTAATTCTCTAACACTTTGTCTTAAATTAACTCATAGATATTGATAGCCTTTCCATTTTACATGATACCAGACTAGTCTATTATATTGATGATATTTTGTTGGTTGCACAAAGTGAGTAAAAGACCACAAGTCCACTCTGGACTTGTTTGTAAAGCATGCTCACATCAGAGAACGGGAAATAAATCCCATCAACAATGAAGGGATTTCTTCTTCAGTTAAATTTATAGGAGTTTAGGGATCATTCTGAGGTGTTTCTTCTATTGTAAAGGATAGATTGTTGCACTTGGCCCTCTCAATACCAATAATAGTTCACAATACCTAGGGATTTGAGATACATATAGTACATCATTCACGTGAGTCAACCTAAGTTGAACTGTTAATGGGAAGCAGTAAAGGGTAACCCTGAAGTTGGGGTGACCTAAGCAGGGACCAACAGGACCTATGAAGCCAGGCCAGGAAATCTGCAATCTCCTCTTCATTGGTTGGCCTTCCTATGACAGGACAGGGTCTGGGATCTCAGGCCAGGGAAGATGCACCTCACTCTTCCACTCTTGATCCCCCTTGTTCATATGATCTCTCCTTCATCTCTGCAGCTGAACTCTAGGAGCTCAGCCCAGTTCTTTGCTATGGGTCACTGTATCTGCTGATGTGTTACTCTGGCCCAAATCCAAAGTGATCTAAAAATCTGAATGAGCTGTAGAATAGCAAAAAGCTCTTCATTGGGTGTAGGTTGCTGTATAAGCTGCTACCTATCACTTCGGTCATATAATTTAGCAGATCTAGTGGTTCTTGAGGCACCAGTGGCAGATAGGGATGCTGTTTGGAGCCTTTTACAGGCCCCCACAAGTGAATTATAGTAAAAGTCCCTGAACTTATGGAGCAAGGCCTTGTCCTGATTATGTGGGCAACAATTCTCCTTTTGTGAGACAGCACTTGCCCAACTATTGTTCTTAGAAATACCAAATATTTGGCAATGACCATCAAGTTTCTGTGTGACCTGTGTTTCTGTCATCAGATGTGTCTTATCTGACCTACAAAGTCATAAAGTTGAATGTTTTTGTCAGCAATCCATTATCAAAGGAAAGTGGTGTATGTGTTACTGGACTTGAACAGTTACTGAAGGCATAGCCAGATTCATGAACTATTCTTTTTTTTTTTTTTTGAGACAGGATCTTACTATATATGTGACTCTGGCTGTCCTAGAACTCATATATTGACCTAGCTGGTCATAAACTCAGAGAATTCCATTTGTCTCTGCCTTCCAAGTGCTGGTATTAAAGGCATGTACCACCATGCCTGGCCCAACCATTTTTTTGATAGGATTTGAGGGCCACTCCTCAGAAAGTAATTCATATCTGGTACCATAAGCCTGTCAAAAGCCCATAGGTCATAAGGCTGAGTAGGTCATAGGCCCTAGGTGGGGGCAAAACTACTACTGTTTCTCTAGCTGGATAGCTCAAACTCCCTTCCAAATACATTTAGACCTATGAATTTGTACTTGATCAGAAAAACCTGCTTTGGGGGAAGGTTGGGTAGTGAATAGCAGTTAAGGCAAAGACTCAGATCCCTTCAAAGTGATTGAAAAGAAGTTTGTTAAGTGCTCAGACTTAAATAGGATATCTGTATCAACCCTCAAGGAATTTCAGAGGAGGGGCAGAAAGAATGTTAAGAGTGGAAGATTAGGCAGGGATGCTGTGAAATACTGTCTTCTGACCATGTCATGTGTGCTATACTCATATACACAGCAGTGATGGTTCCCAGCACAAAATCATCACTAGGGTCAAGTGATCAACATTTCTACGTAAGGGAGTACTCACGAGGCCTTCCACTCCAAGTAACTAAAGAACTAACTGGCAGTTATTGCTGTTAAGATAGGGGGAGTAATTTTTTTCAGTGGTATAGCCACTGGTAGGTTGTCCATGAGAGCAACTTTAATTAAACTCAGTGAGCAAGAAAAAAAAAAAAAACAGAAGAAAACAGGAAAGAGACATTTTGGAAAGGTAAAGGGATTCAGAGGGCACAGAAAGGGGTTAAGAAAGGGTAATGAGGGATGAACATAATAAAAAATACTTATATACACATATAAAATTGCCAAATAAATAATAATAATAAAGAAGTTGTTCATGGTCCTATGGTTTGTTCCTCAAGCATACAATGGTCTTCTTTAGTGAGCCATATGATTGGTTCACTAAGAAAAGATAAAACCAACATCTGGATTGCAGATGATTTTGGATATTATGCAAGCACCAGTGAAAGTGGATAACTGTATCATTATAGCTCCTTTCTGGAACAAATACAAAGGCCCCTGTAAAGAGAACTCTACAGTAAGCAGAAATTTGAGCAATGCAAATGATCATATATTTTGTTCTAAAGGCTATATAGCTACCAGTGTGATTACAGGTGATTGATGGGATAATTGTTTGGCTGGATAATTGGGGACTTGGAAGGAGCATGATTGGAAAATTGGCAAGAAAGATATTTGAAGTATAGGTATGTGGATAAATCTTTTTAATGACCATGGTGGCTATTAGTTATGGCACCATTTCATCATCCAACCAAAATACTAATTCTTATATTTTAGTTGACTTACCAACTAATAGGTTTCCATGTGGTATTTTCAAGCATGCTTCATCTTGTTAAGTCTCCTTCTCTCCTTTATAACTCCCCCATTTCTTAGTCACAAGATTGCTTAAACTACCCCCACCCAAATATTTTGCCTCTCTGTTTCATACTATCTAGAGTCTAATGTTCCTCCTTTTTGGCATCCTCTATCCGAATGACCCTTTTCAAGATTCTTAATTTATATAGCTGTTCTAAGATAAACACTCAGAAATAAATACAAGAAACTAGAATCCTTATTTAAGAAAGAACATTCAGCATTTTGATTTCTGGTTCTGTGTTAGCAGTATTGTTTTTTTTTAGCTAGCATACATTTATCTGCAATTTTTTAAATTTCATTTTTCTTTCCAGGCGAATATAATTCAACTGCGTGCAAGCACAGCATTTTCATTGTTTATTCATCAGTAATGGACATCAAGATTCTTTCCATGTCCTATCTATTGTGAATAGAGCAGCAGTGAACATGTTTGAGCAAGTGTCTATAAACTAGGATATAGAGTCCTTCGTGCATATGCCTAGGAATGTTATATCTGGATCTTATGGTAGTTCTACAATTTGTATATTTTTGAGGAACCTCCATAGTGACTTCCACAGTGCTGTCTGTACAAGTTTAAATTCCTACAACCTGTGAAGAAGTGTTTCTCTTCCTGCATCCTTTTCATAATTAGTTACCATTGGATTTTTTAAATGATAGTCATTCTTACTGTGGTAAGATGTAATCATAAAGTAGTCTTAATTTGTAATCTCCTAATGGCCAACGATTTTGGACATTTTTTATAGGATTTAGTTCCCATTTGTATTTTTCTTTTGAGAACTGTCTGCCCAATAATGCATGGTCCATTTTTTCATTTGGGTTGTTTTCTTGATGTTTAGTTTTGTAACTCTTTGTGTATCTAGGTACTAATCCTCTGTTGGGGATATAGCTGTCAAAAATTTTCTAAAGTTTTTTTGTTTTATAGAAACTTTCAGTTTCATGAAATTCAATTTATGAACTATTGGTCTTATTTTCTGAGCAACTAGTGTCCTGTCTAAATAATCCTTGCCTATACTTTTATCTTGTAGAGTATTCCTTATGTATTCCTCCAGAAGCTTTAGAGTTTCAGGTTTTATGTTGAAATATTGGGTCCATGTGCAGTTGAATTTTTGGAAACTGAGAAAATCTAGTTTCAATCTTCTACATGAACACATCCAGGTTTTTTTTCCCAGCACATTTTGTTGAAGTTGATATATATTCTATCAGGCATAGTTTGGAGTAAATATAACCAAGTAAGTGAAAGATTTGTAAAATAGAAGTGATAAGACATAGAAGAAATAAATTAGACACAATAACTAGACAAAAACTACAGGCACATGAGGAGTGCAGGGAACAGAAGAAATAGTCTTCCCCGAGGAAGAGCACACCAATTGCTTCTCCGAAACCAAATGCCCATTCCTGAAAATATAAATGCAGGAAACATTACTCAAAATGAGTAGGTGGGGAATATGTATTTATTTAGAAATATATATTCATATTCATATATATATATATATATCACATCAATTTTAAAAAAGAGGGCATGAATTTGAAAGAAAGAAAATTGAGGTATATGGGATGTTTTGGAGGGAAAAACTGCAGATGAGAAGGGTGTAATTATACTATAACCCCCAAATTAAAAGTAGGTATTTAAAAAAGAGGATACATATCTAGGAAGGTATGTATGGACGGAGAGGGGAGGACCTAGGACTTACCACAGGGCAGAAAACCCTGACTGCTCTTTGGACTGGAGAGGGAGGGGGAAAGAGGGGAAAAGGAGTGGGCGGAGGGGGAGAAGGGTGGGAGGAGGGGGAGGGAAATGGGAGGCTGGGAGGAGGTGGAAACTTGTTTTTTTTCTCCTTTTCTCAATTAAAAAAATAAAATAAAATAAAGAGGATACAGAAGATATGAAGATTTGTTGCCATGTTCCTACTTTGGTAGGATTAATATTGTAATAATGACCATTTTACAAAAATCAGTAAAACTACAGTGAAATTCTTCACGAAAATTGAAAAATCATTTTAATTTTCATATGGAAACACCAGCACATAAGGATATCAAAAATGATGCTAAATGATAAAAACTACTAGAGCTATCATTATTCCAAACTTCAAATTATACTACAGAATATAGCAATAAAAACGGCTAAGTGTTATCATAAAAAAAAAATCCATTGATCAGTGGGATAAAACTGAGAACACACAAACTTACACTCTTATAGCCACTTGATTATTGAATGGAATGGGGGTTCTTTGTTTGTCCTGGCCACCCAGCTAGCTTACACCTGAAATAACCACACAGAAACTATATTAATTAAAACAGTGTTTGACCATTAGCTCTAGTCTCCTATTGGCTAATTTTCACATCTTGATTTAACCCATTTCTATTAATCTGTGCTCACTACAAGGTCATAGCTTACCAGGAAAGATTTAGCATGCCTGACCTGGCATCTCTATGGTCCCTTTCTCACTCTGCTTTCTTCCTCCCAGCATTTAGTTCTGTCTTCTCCGCCTACCTAAGTTCTGCCCTATCAGGCCAAGCAGTTTCTTTATTGATTAACCAATGAAAGAAATACATAAACAGAAGGACCTCCTACACCACTTAATTTTTTTTTTTTTTGAGAAAGAAGCTAGTAGTTTATGTTGAAGAAAAAAATCTAGAAAATAAAAGGTGTTTGTCAAACTGGATAGCTACATGCAGAAAAATAAAATTAGATTCTTATTTCTCATACCTGCATATAACTCAACTCCAAGGAAATTAAGAATCTCACCAGGAGAAATGATACACTTTGATAAGCAAGGAAGTAAAGAATCTGACTGAACTCATTGGCACAGAGAAGAACTTTCTGAACAGAACCATGATAACACAAACATTAAGACTATAAGTTAGCAACATAACCTAATAAAACAAAGCTTCTGTACAGCAAAACAGATAGTCTACACAAGGGAAAAATATCTATCCTGATACAAATTTGACAGAGTGTTAATGTGTATAATATACAAAATACAAGAAAAAACTAAAGAACTAAACACGAAGAAAAGCAAAAATTCAATTGGTAAACAGGGCACTGAACTAAAGAGTGTGCTCTCAAAATATAAAATATAAATGGTTGAGAAACATTTAAAAATTTCATCATCCTTAGCCATCAAAGAAGGACTAATTAAAACAACTTTGAGATTTCATATTATCCCTTTCAGAATGGCTAAAATCAAAGAACAAATAAGTGATAAATGCAGGCTTAGATGTGAGCAACAGGGAACACTTATTCATTGATGGTGGGAGCATGAATTGCTATGGCCACTGTAGAAATTAGTGGTTTTGGTTGCTAAAAACCAAAATTAGCTTTATGCAATAATAAATAATAATAACAACTATTATTATTATTATTACTATTAATAATAATAATAATTATTATTAATAATAATAATAACATATAAATGTTGGACAAAGTTTCAAATCAAGTTGCTACTGACTTGAAAGTGTTATCCTTGGGGGCTAGCATTCATGGTGCTGGGAAGTGATATACAGGCTTTTTCGGGGTAAAAGAAATCATGAGTCTTACACAGCTATGCACACATTGAGCTAAAATAATAACTAACCTAGCAAGACATGCCTCCTGGAGCAATGGTGGCATGGATATCAAGGGAATAACCAAACATTTTCTGTTTTGATTTAAGTCCCACACCACAAGATGAAACCTAAACCTGAACTCATTTTGGGGAAAAGAACTTGTGGCTTCTCTAGGATCATGTATTATAGGCTCAATGTCCTTTATTTATGGCTAGAATTCACTCATGAGTGAGTACATACCATATTCACCTTTTTGGGACTGGGTTACCTCACTCAGGATAGTGTTTTCTATTTCCATCCATTTGCATTCAAAATTCAAGATGTCATTGTTTTTTACTGCTGAGTATTACTCTAATGCATATATATTCCCCACTTTCTTTATCCATTCGTCCATTGAGGGGCATCTAGGTTGTTTCCAGGGAAGGTGGGGCTGATATAACGGGAGCTCAGCAAGGCCAGCTGGACTGGGACTGATGGAGCATGTGATCAAACCGAACTCTCTGAATGTGGCTGACAATGAATGCTGACTGAAAAGCCAAGGATGATCACCTTCCTAGACCTGGATGGAGAGGGGAGGATCTTGGACTTCCCACAGGGCAGGGAACCCTGACTGCTCTTTGGACTGGAGAGGGAGGGGAAGGGAGAGTGGGGAGAGGGGGAGGGAAATAGGAGGAGGAGAGGAGGTGGAAATTTTTAATAAAAAAAATAAAGGCTATATACAAAAAAAGAAAAAAAAAAAGAACTTGTTGCTAAAAAAGTTACAGACCTTAGGGGAGAATGCAATATTTTTTCCTGCTAATCAGACATAATATTAAATTGACTACTAATGACTCATACACATAGGTTAGTACATCTCTCAACTTTTATTGTAACAATTTATATTTTCACTAGATGGTTATTAACACAAGACCTACAATTAATCAAGGTGTTGAGAGTAAAAGCTTTAAGAAAGTTCAGCCCCTAATGAAAAATCTATACTGTATTCTCTCTTCTCAATGCTTAGCGATGCTTGTAGAAGAGAAATTAGAAAGACTGTAAGAGCTATAGGAAGTGAAAGAGTACAAGGAACAGAATTTTCCAGGAACAATAGGACAGCTACAAATACGAATTCGCATAGGTTATTACACCATGTGCAAGACCCATGCAAGCTCAAGACAGACCAAATCCCTGCATGGAGAGAAGTAGACAGTTTTACTTATGAGCAATATCACTGGTAGACCAGCTGCAATCCAGTGGAATACCAGGCATTCACAAATATAGGAGTAGCATAAGTTGAACTTGATAGATAAGGGTAAAAAAGAGGACTCAAAGGTGAGTGTATAGGGAATGAGGATGGATATGGAAAGAGCTGATGGGAGGTGAATATGGTCAATACTCGTTTAATGAAATTTTCAAAGACCCAGTTAAAATATAAGTGGCTGAAGTTGTATGGGCTTGCATGTGGGTCCTTTATGTTACTCCCTTAAACTACCTGCCTATTTTTGTGCAAGGATGAAGTAATCTTTATTACTGTGATTTTGTATTATTTTTTAAATCAGCTATAGTAACATCTCAATATTACTCTTTTTGCTGAAAGGTGCTTTGGATTTCTCTCTGTGTCTCTGTGTGTGTTTGTGCATGTGTGCAAGTGTGTGTGTGGGGGTGTGCGTGCATATGCGTGAGTGCATGCATGTTTGCATTTCTGAAAAAATATGCTTGTTTTGATTGAGATTGCATTGAATATGTAAATTGCTTTTGGCAAAACAAATATTTTTACAATGTTGGTTCTCTTAATCCCTGAGCATGAAAGGGCTTTCCATCTTCTATTGTCTTTATCAATTTATTTTTTCAATATTTTAAAAGTGTTTTTGAAGTCTATCTAGCATGGCATTTTTTTTTCATATAATTTCTCTGTCAGTTTTTTCATTAATATCTAAGAAATCTATTGATTTTTGTGTTAACATTTGTATCCTGCCAATTCCCTGAAAGTGTTTATCAGTCATAAGGGACATTTTGGCTGATTTTTTAGAAATGTTTATTTACAGATTTTCATTTTTTAAATAGTAAATCTTGATTTCCTCTTTTCATGTTTGCATCTCTTTTGTTTCTTTTTTTCTTGTCTTCTTGAGTTGTCAAGGATTTCAAGTACAAAACTGAATCATAATCTGGAGAGTAGATTTTCTTGTCTTCTGATTTTGGTGGGAATGCTTAGAGTTTTTTCCATTTATGATAATGTTAGCTTCAGGCTTGTTATATGCTGTTTTTATTATGTTGATAGAAGTTTCTTCTATTCTCAGCCTTTCAAGGGTTTTTAACTTGAAGTGATCTTGGATTTTGTCCAAGGCATTTTGTATATCTATTGAGATGATCAAACAATTGCTATAATTGAGGCCATTTATGTGATTAATGTCATTTACTGACTTACATTTGTTGAATGATCCCTGCATTTCTGAAATGAATCCAACTTGCTTGTGGCAGATGACCTTTTCTATGTATTTTTGTATTTGGTTTGCAAGTATTTCATTAAATATTTTTCTATCAGCATTTATAAGGGAAATTGGGCTAATTTTATTTTCTTATTCTATCTCTGCATGTTTTGAAATCAGTGTAGTATTTAATTCATAGAAAGAGTTTGGAAGCGTTTCTTTTCTATATTACAGAAAAATTTGAAAAGTATTGATCTATGTTCTTTAAATTTCTGATAGAACTTTGATTTGAATACACCTGAACCAAAGATTTGTTATTTAGGAGAATTTTATTACTGCTTCGATCTTATCATTTGTTATATATTTGTTCAAGTTGTCTGCCTTTTCTTAGTTTAGCATTGGTAGTTTAAATATATCAAGTAATTCATTCATTTCTTTTAGATTTTTATAATTTGATAGCTTCTGTGTATATTCTTATAATTTTCTGGATTTCATAGGTATCTGTTATAATGTATCCTTTTTTACATCTTCACTCATTAGTTTGGACTCTCTCTCTCTCTCTCTCTCTCTCTCTCTCTCTCTGTCTGTCTTTCCCTTAGTGTTAAGGATTTGCCAGTCTGATTTATCTTTTCATAGAGGCAACTTTTCCTTTTACTAATTCTAAGAAAAGTTTCATTAAATTATGTTTTACGTGTTTAATTTGCATTTGTATATGCCTGCATGTACATGTGTCCATGCCACAGTTTGTGTGAAGAAGTTAGAAGACATCTGATGAGAATAGGTTCTTTCCTTCCAACATATGGGTCTTGGAGATTGAGCCCAGGTCCTTAGCTTGTGGTTGGTGACTTTATGCACTGTGGTTGTTTGAATGGGAATTCTTCCCAAAGACTCAGATGTTTGAATAATTGGTCCCAAGTTGGTGACACTGATTGTGTAAGTTTAGGAGGTATGTATTTATTGAAGGAAGTACATCACTGGAGAAAGGTTCTGAGAGTTAAAAGATGCACACTCTTTTGCATTTGCTTTTTCTGCTTCCTGTTTGTATTATACATTGTGAGGTCTCCACTTGCTGCTAGAATTGCTGTGTTTGCATGCTGCCATGCTTCCCTGTTGTGCTGACGAAGGGCTCTTAACACTTTAGAACCATAAGCCTAGATAAATCCTTCCTTTTATAAATTTTCTTTAATATGGTGTTTTATCACAGTAATAGAAAAATAAGTATACATTTGCTGAGTCACTTTGATGGTTTTTTAAAATATGTATTTATCTTTAAATTTAAATCTATGTATTTATTTATTGTGTATATGTGTGTGCACACCCAAACCCAGGTACAGTTGTAGGTACATACACACACACACCCAAACACATACACACACACACACACACACACAGACACAGACACATACACACGTTTCACTCTCAGAGGCATCTTATGTTGCACAGGTATTGCAACACAAGGTATGTTGTTACCTTTATTTTTATTAATTATAGAAATTTTTGATTTCCATATAATTGCTTCAGTGTTCTATTTACTGTTCAATAATGTGTTGTTTAATCTCCATAAGTTTGTGTATTTCTTTTTATGCATATTAATCTTTATGTTTTTATTTTTTTCATGTGTGTGAGTGTTTTGGCCACATGTATGTATATATACCACATGTATGACTGATGTCCAGAGAGATTAGAATACAGCAGCAAGTCCCTTGGAACTGGAGTTATGAATGGTTGTGAGACATAATGTGGGTGCTGAGAACAGAACCTACGTACTTTGCAAGAGCAACAAGTGCACTTAACCACTAAGCAATCCCTCTAGCCCATTAGTGAATTTTCTGTAATATCTCTACATGTTAAATCCTAGGTTTAATTCAATTGTGATGTGATAGATTTCAGGATGCTAATTCAATTTTCTTATAATCATATGCAATTCTATCTTTACTTTTCCTGATGTTCTCCTGTCTAATGGTTACTATTATTTTTCAACTTGACTCAGCCTATAGCCATAAGGAAAGACATGGAAAGAAAGTCTCAAAGGTGGAATTGTCTAGGTCCACCTGAATGGTGGGTATGACCATAAGATTTTTCTATATTAATTAGGCCAATTAAGGTGGGAGCACACAATTCTATGTCATTGTTATCATTATTTTATGGTTCATATCCTCTACTGTATGCCTGGAAGGAATGGTCTGAACACCTACAAGCACTTATTCTCTTTCTGTATTGACTGTGGATATGATATTGCTTAGACGCCTCAAGGTCCTGCCTTTGCTTCTTCAAAATAATAAAGTATAATGTAGAATTGTAAACCCTCTTTCTCCGGTGACTGGTCCCCATCTCATGAATGGTGTATTGAAATTACCAACTATTGCTGTAATAAAATTGATCTGGGACTTATAAACCTGCAGTATTTGATTTATGAAATTAAGTGTGCTCAAATGTGATGTACATATGTTAGAACCACAATGTCATTTTCGTGGGTTGTTTCATTTAATATAAGAAAGTACATGTTATAATTGGAGCTTTTATTGCTGTGATAAAGCAAGTAGAGGACAAAAGGTACAATTGATTTACACTTCCACATCACTGTTCATTATCCAGGACAGTCATTTCTTCTAAATAGTTTTGTTTTAAATTCTGCTTAATCTGATGTTAGAATACCAATTCTTACTTGTTTTATGGTCCCCTTTGATTTGAATCTCTTTTCCAATCTTTTATTTCTTTTATTTGTAGGTGAAGTTTGCTTTCTTACTAGGGTCTCTGTTCTCATAGGATAGCTGGAGGGTCCCAGAATGGTAAAGAATGCTGCTGTGAATCGCTTCAAATGGAGAGGGGGTGAGGACAGGAAGCATAATACTTCTTACCAGTGTGTCAGAGTATGAAGTAGTTTACTTGATCTCCTAAGATAGTATAATGGGGCAGCTGAGGCTCCCTGAGAGATGAACAGCAATGCTTTAAGAAGTTGGAAGGAGAAAGCAGTGGGGAGAAGTAGGTGCAGTGGTTGGTCCAAACTGGGCAGCTGAAAGCTCTCTGGCAGGCGTTCGGTGAGGTTTTAATGATCATGAACAGGAAAAGGCTTTGAAGAAGAGATGTGTGTGCCCTTATCAACATCTCCAATAAGAGGCTTCTTTGATGAGGTGTGGTAGCTATATTTATTGTTGAGTATAAGACTCAGAATGTAGTAAAAACTGGCAGTAGTTATTTTCTTAGGTCCATGACCTCATTAGTTTCTGGAAGTGTCCTAGCTTCAAATACCCAGATGTTTAAGTATACAACATGAAATAAACACAGAAATCAGGAAAGTATAAAGGAATGATAGGTTGGGGTGGGTAGGAGAGAATATCAGAGTACAGGGGATATGAACTGGGGAATAGACAAGGCTCTAGCTGGAGAGGAAGACCAATACAGAGGAGAAGGAGGGATGATGGAGAAATAACACTGAGGTGATTTGATATAGCCTTAATAATTCACATTATTTTATATTTACCTAAAATTATGCACAAAATATTTAAGCTAATATATAAAATTTTATATATGTATATAATTAACACAAAAATTATAAAATGTTATATATAAAATTTAATCCAAAATTTATATATATACGTATATGGAAGGTAAGCCCGTGTGACTGACAATGCTCCCCACAAGAACCATAGACTACTAAATCCCAGTACCGGGCATGGAAACCTTTTTCTGAATGACTGGTTAGTGTAGTGAAAGTGACTCCAAAACCAATACAGATTATATATGCTGCCCTTGGTTGCCTCTTCGGTTTGAGGGTGGGCCCCTACTGCTGAAAATGCCACACATTTAGTATGCAAAGTTCCAATATCTGGATCTGGATCTGACCCAAAAACCTCTTTCCTGTGGTCTAGTTTAGATTGTTCCAGAAAATACTAAGAAGCAAGGTGGTGGAGCTATTCAAATATCTAACCAAATAGACTTCAGACAAAAATTAATCAAGAGATGGGGAAGGAAACTTCATATTCATCAAGGAGAAAAGCCAACAAGATGATACTTCAATTATGAAAACCCATGCCCCAAATGCAAGGGCATTTGTAAGAGAAAATGTACTAAAGCTTAAAGCACACATCAACTCTCACACATTGATAGTAGAAAACTTCAGTCCCGCACACTCACCAATGGATCTGCCACCCAAACATAAACTTAAAAGAGAAATGATGGAATTAACAGATGTTATGAAATGAAAGGACCTAATAGATTTCTACACCCAAACACAAAACCTTCTTCTCAGCACCTCATGGAAAATTCTTCAAAATTAACCACATATTCAGTCACAAAGCAAGACTCCACATATACAAGAATATTGAAATAACTCCCTACATACTATTAGACCACCATGCATTAATATTGGATTTCATATAGAAACAACAGAAAGCCTACAAACTCATGGAAATTGAACAACTCTATATTGACTTACTAGGGTCAATACAGATAAAGGAGAAAATTAAAGACTTTCTTAGTTTGATGGAAACAAATGCAGAACAATCCCAAACTTATGGTACATGATGAAAATGCTGCTGAGAGGAAAGTTCACAGCACTAAGTGCCTTCATAACGAATTCGGAGACTTCTGATACTATCAATGTAACAGTAAACCTAAGGCTCAGGAACAAAAATAAGCAGACCTACCAAGTAGGAGTAGACAGCAGGAAATAATCAAATTGAAGACTGAAATTACTAAACTAAAACAAAGAGAACAATACAAAGAATCAATGAAAAAAAGAGTTGATTTTTTGAGAAAACCAATGAGATAGACAAATCCTTATCAGCATCAACTAGAATGCAGAGAGAGAATGTCCAAATAAACAAAATCGGAAACAAAAAGGGAGACATAATAGCAGGTACCAAGAAACTCCAAAGAATCATTAGGTCAGACTCCAAAAATATGTACTCCACGAAATAGGAAAATCAAAAAGAAATGTACAAATTTCCTTATATATACCACTTAGCAAAGTTAAATCAAGATCAGATAAAAAATTAGAGGTATAACATCCAAGGAAATAGAAGCAGTCATTATTATTAGTCTCCCAACCATAGAAATCCCAGGGGCAGTCTGTTTAGTTCAGAATCTACCAGACATTAAAAAAAAGAGCTATTACCAACACTCCTTAAATTATTCCACAAAATATAAGGAGGAGGAAGATTGCCACTTTCATTTTTTGAGGGCACAGTCACCCTGATACTCAAACCACACAAAGACTCAGTAAAGAAAGAGAACAACAGGACCAATTTCCCTCATGAACACTGATGCAAAACTACTCAGTAAAATACTGGCAAACCGAATCCAAGAACATACCAAAAAGAACATCCCCCATGATCCGTTAGACTTCATTCCAGAGACACAGGGATGGTTTAATATAAGAAAATCTGTCAATGTAATCCACCATATAAATAAACTGAAAGAAAAATAACCCACATGATCATCTCATTGAATGTTGAAAGAAAACCCAACAAAATCTAACTCCCCGTCATGATAAAGGTCTTGGAGAGATCATGGATACAAGGAACATTCCTAAACATAATAAAGGCAATATACAGCAATCTAACAGCCAACATCAAATTAAAAGGAGCAAAACTAATAGCGATTACACTAAAATCAGGAACCCAACAAGGCTGTCTACTCTATCCGTATCTATTCAATGCAGTACTTGAATTTATAGCTAGAGCAATAAGACAACTAATGGGGATTAAACAAATATGAATTGGAAAGGAAGAATATTGCTATTTGCAGATGCTATGATAGTATATATAAATGACCCAAAAAATTCTATCAGGGAACTCCTACATGTAGCTGATAAACACTTTCAGTGAAGTGGCTTCACACAAGATTCTCTCAAAAGAAAATCAGTAGCCCTCTAATATACAAATGATAAACAGGTGGAGAAAGAATAAGGGAAACAGCACCCTTCTTAATAGCCTCAAATAATATACACTATCTTGATGTAAATCTAACCAAGCTCATGAAAGACCCATATGGCATCAACATCAAGTCTTTGAACAAAAAAATTGAAGAAGATAGCAGAAGATGGAAAGATTTCCCATGCTCTTGGATCAGCAGGATTAGCAGTAAAAATTGGCATCTTAGCTCCTCCGCATACTTATTGGTCTGGTGCAGGCACAATCAACCAGGAGTTGATCAGCCCTTTCCAGACATGAGCCAGAGGAGGACACACTCCTCACTCCTGACTTCTTGGTCTTAGGATGGGGGCTCAATCAACTAGGAGCCCTTTTCAGACCTGAGCCAGCAGAGGACACAGACCCCCCCAGACTTTTTCATATTGGGGGGGCACAATCAATCAGGAGCTTTGCCACATGCTTCTGAATGAATACTGAGTGCTGCCAGAGGTTTATAGGTCCTGGTATGCAAGAGACAAAAAGCAACAGCTCCGTGCTTTGCCTTGTGGCTGGGCTGGGGAGGACTCAACCAAGTACCACCTGTGACCCAACCAAGCGCCCTGGTGCTGAGTGGTCAGGCACCATTATGGTGAGCGAATATAATGTGGGGAATGGAGGCAAGAAAGAGGTAGAACTGTTCATGGGCTAGGAAGAGAGGCATATCTAAAGAAAGAAGGGTGAAGGAACAAACTGAGATAATTGGCCAACTAGCCACCTGAGTCCAAGGTGATATCCAGGACTGTGCTAATGCCAATGGCCGGGTCTTGATCCAAGGCCCTGAAGCAGCTGAGGGGGCTTGTGTTGATCTCTGTGGCTCTTGTCACCACTGAGGGCCATGCAGAGGCCTATAGTCTGGGACACCATTAAGGGGCCTTGTTAGTGTCTGAGGGCCATGTTATCACAGAGCCATGACAACCTGAGACACCTGCACTGCCTCCTGGGTTCATGGTCCTACCACAGTCAGGATCTGCACTGATGTCTCTGCTCTGTGTTGCCCTCAAAGGTTACATGGATGCTCAAGGTCTGGGCTGCAACCTGTGACCATGTTGGTGTCTAAGAGGAGCTGCCATGGCCAAGCTGGTTTGAATGGCCAGTGCTGTCACATGGTATTGTTTATACCAGGGCTACTTCCTAAGGCCATGTCTGGATCTGTTACCCTAGTGCCTCTAGGATCTGTGTTGATGTCCATAGGTCCTGAGATCATCAAAGGCCATTCCAATGCTGGGGATCTTGTATACCACCTGGGTCTGAAGTGTCAGTCAAAGTGGCCTGCACTGACACCTGGGACCATGGTGACACATAGGCCTGGGCTGCTGCCTAGGATCATGTCTGGGTCTGTGGTTCTTCCACAGTCAGGGTGTGTATTGATGTCTATGGCCAAT
The DNA here is from genome assembly GCF_018167655.1 of Microtus oregoni. Taxonomy (NCBI): domain Eukaryota; kingdom Metazoa; phylum Chordata; class Mammalia; order Rodentia; family Cricetidae; genus Microtus; species Microtus oregoni. The sequence goes on from NW_024544966.1 coordinate 60,862, forward strand.
GCTGCTACCAAAGACCACACAGATGCCTGGGGTCTAGGCCGTAATCTGTGGCTATGAGGGTATCTGAGGACCGTGCTGATCTAAGTGACCTGTGTTATCACCTGGGGCCACGGTTTTGGACAAGGCTGGGTCCATGACTCTGTAGCAGCTGGGGTCTGAGGTGATGTTCATGGCTCCTGCTACCATTGGTAACTTTACAGATGAGCAGAGTCTGTCTGGTCAACCACCTAGACCATGTTGGTTTTGTTTAGGGAGGGAGTTTGCAAGGGCAGAGGGCAAATGTGAGGGGGCAGGGAGATAAGTGGGATCAGAATACATGATGTGAAATCCACCAAGAATCAATGAAAGTTAAAAAAAAAAAAAAAAACTTTGCCATCTTACCAAAAGGAATTTACAGGTTCAATGCAATCGCCATTAAAATCCCAATACAAATTTTACAGACCTTGAGTGAGGAATATTCAACTTCATGTGGAAAAACAAAACAAAAGAAAAAACAGGATAGCTAAAGCAATCTTGTATAATAAAAGAACATCTGGAGATATCACTATCTGTGATTTCAAGCACTACTACAGCATAATAAAAAACTGCATGGTATTGGCACAAAAGAAGACAGGTGGACCATTGGAATCCAATCAAAGACCCAGACATAAATCCACACACCCAAGAACACCTGATTTTTGACAAAAAATACAAAATTATATAATGGAAAAAAGAAAGCCTCTTCAACAAATCATGCTAGTCTAACTGGATGTTAGCATGTAGAAGAATGTAAATAATCTGTATCTATCTCCTGCAAAAGAACTTAAATCCAAGTGGATCAAAGACCTAAAGATGAATCTAGATACATTGAACCTCATAGACAAGAAAATGGGAGATAGCCTTGAACACATTAGCACAGGAAACAGGTGTCCTGAACAGGAGACACTAAGATTGATAATGAATAAGTAGGACCTCAAGAAACTGAATGGCTTTTTTAAAGCAAAGGCCATCATCAATAGGACAAAATGGCAGCCTAGAGGATGGGAAAAGATCTTCACCAAACTCGCAGCTAACAGAGGATTAATTTCTAAAATATATGAAGAATGCAAAAATCTAGATATAAAAAAAACAGAAAGTAATTCAATTTAAAAATGGAATATAGATCTAAACAGAGAATTCTCAACAGAGGAATCTCAAATACTCAACAAGCATTTAAAGACATGTTCAAAATCCTCAGCCATCAGCAAAATGCAAATCAAAATGACCCTGAGATTCCATCTTACACTTGTCAGAAATGCTAAGATCAAAAACACAAATGACAGTTCAGATTGTAGAGCAAGGGACACACTCTTCCATCGCTGGTGGGAGTGAAAACTTGTACAGACACTTGGAAATCAATATGATGCTTTCTCAGAAAACTGGGAATTGATTTATCTGAAGACCCAGCTATACCACTCTTGGACATATATCCAAAGGATACTCCATCATACCACAAGGACACTTGCTCAACTGTTTCATAGCAGCTTTATTCTTAGTAGCCATAAACCAAAAACAACCTAGATGAACTCTAACGAAGAATGACTAAAGAAAATGAGGCACATTTACAAAATGGAGTATTATTTGGTTGTTAAAAACAATGGCATCAGGAAATTAGAAGGCAAACGATTGAAACTAGAAAAAAATTCTGAATGAGGTAACCCAGACCCAAAAAGACAAATACGGCATGTACTCACTTCCAAGTGGATGAAGTGAATATTAGCTGTAAAGTAAAGAATATCTATAGTGTAATTCACAGACCCAGAGAAGCTAAGTAACATGTACAGCTCAGGGAAGGACCTTTTAATTTGTTTTTTTCTGGGAAGAGGAAATAAAATAGATTTCACATGTGGAATGAGGGCGAATGGGGATGGGAACAGGAGGGAGCAGATTGCGGCATTTAGCCTATAGCTTTGTACTTAGTAATATTTGTGTTACAAGATTAGGTCTGCCTGTGTTTTGTGCATTACATAAAGGTTTAAAATAGTAATATCCTTCTGGTGGGTTTTTCTCTTGGTCAATATTAAATGACCCTTATACCTCATTGACTAGATTCGATTTGAGGTCTATTTTGTAAGGAAGATCCTGTTTCTTAATTCAATCTGCTAATTTGTGTCTTTTGAGATAAAAATTGAGTCCATTAAAATTCAGTGTTAGCATATAAATTTTTATAATTATTATTGACATTTCATTAATTTGTTGGTCCTCTGTGTTTATTATTCTGTTTCTAAACAACTATGTATCATTACTTTTTCCCTGTAGCCCCTTAGATTTATCCTTGTCTCTTGTTTGCAGTTTTCCAAGGGATAAATTGCTGATCATAAATTCCTTTCATCTGTTTTCTTTATTGAAATTGATTTTTTCTTTAATTATGAGTGATAGTTTTGTCAGGTATTATTGTGGGTTTGTTGGTGGAGGCTGCTTGTTCATTTCCCAGCAACCCAGACCCAAAATAATTACACAGAAAACTGTATTGGTTAAAACACTGCTTGGCTAATCACTTACACATACTTCTAGCTAGCTTTTACATCTTAAATAAACCCATTTCTATTAAACAATGTATCTTCACGTGGCTGTGTCTTACTGGGAAGTGTTCCATCAGGTGTCTTTCTCCTTCCAACAGCTACATGGAATCTCCCTGATTACACCTACTCTATATATCTTTTTCAGCCTGGCTATATTCTGTTAAGCCATTGGCTAAAAGAAGTTTTTTTATTAACCAATGGCAAAAACATGTTCATAGCATGAAGAAGGACGCTTAAAAGAAATCCCACACTAGCTCAGAATTGAGAGTAATAGACATTTATTTAGGGGTTGACTCACAAATCAGAATCCTCTGCTGGAAAGGAGAATAGAAACCGAATCTCGCAGCAGGAAAAGAGGCTGGATGCATGCTTTACATGGGCATAAATAGTATAAGAGGCCATGCCCCAGTGGACGGTTAACTTAAAGGCTGTTGGATATATGATTTCCTATAGCAATAGCATACACAGGGGAATATCATATCATGGGTTGGCAAATGTTGTCTTTTAGAACTTAAAATATATCTTTCTAAGATTTACTTTTGTCTAAGATTTTCATAGAAAACTCAGTTGTTATTCTCGTTGGTTTACATTTATTTATGACATATTTGGTCTCATGGGTTTCAGTAAAGTTTAATTTGTATATTAAATGATGTAAGTACAATACGGCCAGGAGAATATTTTTTCTGCTCATGCTTTTAGAATTTTGTGTTCTTCCATTGCCTGGATAGGCATTACTTTCCCTATATTTTCTACTATAATTTTGTTGAAACTATTTTTTATACATGAATTTCTTCTCCTTCAATTCCCATAATTTATTGATTTTTGTCTTCTCATGATATACCAAGAATACCACATGTTCCATTCATGTGTTATTTGGAAATTTATCATTGATTTTGACTAAGACACTCAGCTCCATCCCTACTATCATGTCCTCCTGTTGCATTATATTAGTGAAATTCTCTACTAAATATATATTTGACTTATTGAATTTTTACATTTCTATCATTATTTCAGTGTGTTTTCTCTTCAGTATGTCTATTTAGTTGTTGAATTCTATTTTCCTATACTGAATTCACTTCCTTATATTATATAGCTGTTAGTTTATGTTCCCTTAGAATTTATTTGAAAGTTTATTCTTGTGGGTTTTTTTTTTACTTCTACGAACACACTTCCTGTCCTTTACCTAACTAGAGAGACATTCTAAAATTCATAAGACAACACAGAAAACATCCATTAGCCAGGGAATTCTAAATAGAAAAAGTGATTCTGAATATATCATAATTGCCTGATCTCAAATTATACTTTAGAGACACAGACTCCCCCGCCTCAAAATACAGTATCATACAGGAACAAAGACATGCGAATCAGTGTAATAAAACAGTTCTCTGATATAAGGCCATACAAGTGAAGTCACCTGATTTTCCACAAAGTTGTCAAAAACCATACATAGGGAAATGACAGCCAGTTTAACAAATTGTACTGGTGGTGTAGATATCACAGGTGGAAAAATAAACCTAAGTCCATTTCTTTCATGTCCCACAAATAAGTTCAAATTAGATTTAAAAGTTGAAAACATAGACAATATAGAAACAAAAGAGTCATTGCCAAATTCCTTTTATGAAGCTACAGTTATTCTGATACCAAAACCACACAAAGACCCAACCAAGAAAGAGAATTACAGGCCTATCTCACTCATGAATATTGATGCAAAAATTCTCAATAAAATACTGGCAAACCGAATCCAAGAACACATTAGAAAAATTATCCATTATGATCAAGTAAGCTTCATCCCAAGGATGCAGGGCTGGTTCAACATACGCAAATCTATCAATGTAATTCATCATATAAATAAACTGAAAGAAAAAAACCATATGATCATTTCGTTAGATGCTGGAAAAGCATTCAACAAAATTCAACACCAATTTATGATAAAGGTCTTGGAGAGATTAGGGATACAAGGGTCATACCTAAATATAATAAAAGCTATTTACAACAAGCCGACAGCTAACATTAAATTAAATGGAGAAAAACTCAAAGCCATTCCACTAAAATCAGGAACACGACAAGGATGTCCACTCTCTCCATACCTCTTCAATATAGTGCTTGAAGTTCTAGCAATAGCAATAAGACAACATAAGGGGATCAAGGGGATTCGTATTGGAAAGGAAGAAGTTAAGCTTCCGTTATTTGTAGATGATATGATAGTATACATAAGCGACCCCAAAAACTCTACCAAAGAACTCCTACAGCTGATAAACACCTTTAGTAATGTGACAGGATACAAGATCAACTCCAAAACATCAGTTGCCTTCCTATACACTAAGGATAAGGAAACAGAGAGGGAAATCAGAGAAGCATCGCCTTTCACGATAGCCACAAATAGCATAAAATATCTTGGGGTAACTCTGACCAAGGAAGAGAAAGATCTATTTGACAAGAACTTTACGTCTTTGAAGAAAGAAATTGAAGAGGACACCAGAAAATGGAAGGATCTCCCTTGCTCTTGGATTGAGAGGATCAACATAGTAAAAATGGCAATTCTACCAAAAGCAATCTATAGATTCATTGCAATCCCCATCAAAATCCCATCAAAATTCTTCACAGATCTGGAGAAGACAATAATCAACTTTATATGGAAATACAAAAAACCCAGGATAGCCAAAACAATCTTATACAATAAAGGATTGTCTGGAGGCATTACCATCCCTGACTTCAAACTCTATTACAGAGCTACAGCATTGAAAACAGCTTGGTATTGGCATAAAAACAGAGAAGTCGACCAATGGAATCGAATAGAAGACCCTGACTTTAATCCACAAACCTATGAACACCTGATTTTCGATAAAGGAGCTAAAAGTATACAATGGAAAAAAGAGAGCATCTTCAACAAATTGGGCTGGCAAAAACTGGATGTCAATCTGTAGAAGAATGAAAATAGATCCATATCTATCACCATGCACAAAACCCAAGTCCAAATGGCTTAAAGACCTCAATATCAGTCCGAATACACTGAACCTGATAGAAGAGAAATTGGGAAGTACTCTACAACACATGGGCACAGGAGACCACTTCCTACGTATAACCCCAGCAGCACAGACATTAAGGGCCTCATTGAATAAATGGGAACTCCTGAGGCTGAGAAGCTTCTGTAAAGCAAAGGACACTGTCACTAAGACAAAAATGCAACCCACTGACTGGGAGAAGATCTTCATCAACCCCGCAACTGACAAAGGTCTGATCTCCAAAATATATAAAGAACTCAAGAAACTAGACCGTAAAAGGCTAATCAACCCAATTATAAAATGGGGCACTGATCTGAACAGAGAATTCTCAACAGAAGAACTTCAAATGGCCAAAAGACACTTAAGGTCATCCTCAACTTCCTTAGCGATCGGGGAAATGCAAATCAAGATACCATCTTACACCTGTCAGAATGGCTAAAATCAAAAACACCAATGATAGCCTTTGCTGGAGAGGTTGTGGAGAAAGGGGTACCCTCATCCATTGCTGGTGGGAATGCAAACTTGTGCAACCACTTTGGAAAACAGTGTGGTGGTTTCTCAAGAAATTTGGGATCAACCTACCCCTGGACCCAGCAATACCACCCTTGGGAATATACCCAAGAGATGCCCTATCATACAACAAAAGTATATGCTCAACTATGTTCATGGCAGCATTGTTTGTAATAGCCTGAACCTGGAAACAACCTAGATGCCCTTCAACAGAAGAAGGATGAAGAAAGTATGGAATATATACATAGTAGAGTGTTACTCAGCAGTAAAAAACAAGAACATCTTGAATTTTGCATGCAAATGGTTGGAAATAAAAAACACTATCCTGAGTGAGGTAAGCCAGACCCAAAAAGAGGAACATGGGATGTACTCACTTATATTTTCTTTCTAGCCATAAATAAAGGACATTGAGCCTATAATTAGTGATCCTAGAGAAGCTAAATAAGGAGAACCCAAAGAAAAACATATAGGCATCTTCCTGAATATTAACCTTCATCAGGCGATGAAAGGAGACAGAGACAGAGACCCAAATTGGAGCACCGGACTGAAATCTCAAGGTCCAAATCAGGAACAGAAGGAGAGAGAGCACGAGCAAGGAACTCAGGACCGCTAGGGGTGCACCCACACACTGAGACAATGGGAATGTTCTATTGGGAAGTCACCAAGGCCAGCTGGCCTGGGTCTGAAAAAGCCTGGGATAAAACTGGACTCGCTGAACATAGTGGACAATGAGGACTACAGAGAACTCAAGAACAATGGCAATGGGTTTTTGATCCTACTTCACGTACTGGCTTTGTGGGAGCCTAGGCAGTCTGGATGCTCACCTTTCTAGACCTGGGTAAAGGTGGGTGGTCCTTGGACTTCCCACAGTGCAGGGAAACCTGATTGCTCTTTGGGCTGACGAGGGAGGGGGACCTGATTGGGGGAGGGAGAGGGAAATGGGAGGCGGTGGCGGGGAAGAGACAGAAATCTTTAATAAATAAATAAATAAATAATAAAACATAGACAAATAAGGCACAATACTTAAGTTATACCAGTTACTTTGTATCAGCTTGACCCAAACCACCATCACCTGGTGGGAGGGAATCATATTTTAAGACTTTTCTCCATCATGTTCTCTTGTGAGCATGTCTGGGGGTGCATTTTCTTGATTGTTAGTTGATGTAAGAAGGATCAGCCTACTGTGGAAATCATTGAGTGTTGCTATCTCTGAATCAGTGTACCTGGGCTGTATAAAAAAGGTAAATAACCATGGAATGTCACAGGTATTACACTAAATATTCAGAGTACTGGAAGCTGAAAGAGAATAAAGATAAGTCACATACAGAGGAAAACTCATCAGAATAACAGCTGAATCCACAATAAATACTTTAAAACCTAGATTATCCTGGAACAATATACTCCAAGTTCTAAAATACCACAATGTTGATGGCCTAAACTATTGTACCCAGCAAAACTATCTGCTATAGTTGAAGGGGAAAGAAAAACTTTCCATGATGCAAATATATTTTTTAAAAATCATATTCATAAAACCAGGCCTACAGCTAATATTGAAGCAATACTTTGAACAAAAGAAGAGAATAAACATAGATGCACTATTTAAAGAAACAAATGAAGCTATAATTACTGTAACACAAACTTAGAACATAAACAGCAAAAACTAAATAAAATGACTGAAGACAACATGCCTTTTCAAGAAAGAGTACCTTTAATGGCCCCAACTGCCAATCAAATGGCACAAGTTAGCTGAATGTGTGGACAAAGGAAAACTCATTTTTTATGTTGTCCAAAAGAAACTAACTTTTAAATACAGACAATAACTTAAAGTGAACGAAGAGAAAAATGTATTTTAGCAAATAGGAGCATGGAGCAAGCAGATGTTGTCATATTAATATGTGACAAAATATGTGACAAACTAAAATTGATCAGAAAAGATAAAGAAGGGCGTTTCATTCTAATCAAGGAAACAGTTAACTAAGAAGATATTAAAATCCTAACCATACGCCCTGAACACTGGGACACCCAATTTGATAAAAAAAAACATAGTAGTGGAATTAAAGATACAGGTTATCCAATTCAATAATAGTAGGTAATATTAATACCTCAATTTCTCTAATAGACAGGTCATATAGGAAAATTATCAGAAATATCAGAATTAAAAAGCATCCATGCATTAAATCAGTGTAACAGATATCTACAGAATATTCTATCTAAGCACATTCCACTTGGCAGACCTTGGAAGCTTCTCTAATATAGACCACTTTGTGGGATACAAAGCAGATGATAATAAATCAGAAAAATATTAAATTTTATATCTTAGATGACCACAATGCAAATAAAATTTTACAAGAGCAATTAAACAAATCTCTCATAATTGCAAAATACTCATAGAAATTAATCAATATATTATTAAGTGATTGATTAATGGGACTAAGAAGAAATCAAAAAGATAAATTTTCCCAAAACTAAATGAAAATTAAAACACAACACAACAATACCACTATGAGAAAAGGATGTGCAAACATTCAGTCAGAAAAAAAAAATCCAAATTTTATAAGGGAATATTTAAAAAATACTTTATTCCCTGAATTTAAAATATATAGAAGGGATACAGTGGAAGTTCAACTTATGTAAGTCAATAAATGTAATAAATCATATAAATGAACTTAAAGAAAAAAATACACAATCACCTCAATAGACCCAACAAGCCCTGCTAAGCTTTCTCTCTGACACCCTAAAAGAAATTTGATCACATGGGAATATGCATGTAGGGAAAGCTGTGAAATGGTTTATGAAGACAACACATGAAACTGGAATATTTGAAGGATAACTGTAAGCTGCGAAACACCTAAGACTGCTGGAAATTCTTTCGAAGCTGAGAGAGAAGCAGAGAGAATGTTTCTTACTCATTGCTTAACAGCAAGAACCAGTCTTATTCAAACAATCTTAGTTACATTTCAAATTCTAGTTTTTCAGATTAGGGGATAGCAAGCTTCCATTATTTTAGGTATTTGTTTTCTAGTAATTTTTGGTTGTATTCCTTGGAAAAATATTTTTTCTAGTTTGGACTTGTAAGTACTCATGTACAATCTTTTATATGAATATATGGTTTGATTTCTTTGAAGTAAAGATCTATGAGTTCAGGTAGCAACGTTTGTTCTAGATAGCATATTACTTTGAATTAACATGATAGAATTAAGACAAGATTACTGAAGAGATCACACACCTTGGTTACAAGATACATATAAATTAAACTGAAATTGAGTTGGAAGATTCCCCCTTTCTGTTTATCTTTCCTACTGCTAGAAGGTTCTTACCTTTTCCTTCTAAAGGATTCTGGGGGAAAGCTGCCATTTTTATTGTCTTTAATTTTGTTCTCACTGATGGGTTCACCAAGTCCAAAGAATAGTTCCAAACCCATGGTCAGACAAATGGCCCAATAAATTCAGTGGGCTATAAAGAAAGATGTACAGAAATTGATATGAGAAATGAATTTGTAGTGAAGTGGAACAGAGGTCGACAGGGATTCTTAGGTGTGAGTAATCAAAGAATGCATTATATAGATGTCCAAAATTGTCCAAGAACAAATTTAATAATTAAAATATTTGACAATCTTGGGCATATTTTCCTTTTTTCAACACAGGAATCTCATTGAGCTTGCTTTTCCCAAGGGAGGAGGAAATCATTTCTTCAAGTCTAATAGGAGAATCATTCCTGTGGCTGTGGGACTCAGGTGTTCAATGATTTGT
>NW_024544967.1:0-70658 GCF_018167655.1 Microtus oregoni
AATTTCTCTCTTTCTTCACTGCCTGATGGCCTCCCACTTACATTCTGAGACCTTTTGAATTTAGTACTTTCCTAAGAGTTCCTGTTTGAGTCTCACTATTTTCTTTTTCCTTTTTTTAATCTTACACCCCAAATTTTCCTGGAGTTGGGTTTAATTGTTTTTATGATATCTATTGAAGAAAACTAAACTAGTAAGTAAATGCAAGAATTGACTTTGTAGTACTATCCTAACCAAATCATAGCCATTACAGTAACACCACTAAGCAAGTATTATTCTCTAGTTGATGCTCCATGTTTACGTTTACATTACATTGCATGTAACAGTGATGCCTTGGCATGTGGAAAACATGGATTAAAAACTATCCTTGACATCATTAGCAATCTGATTTAGTAGAAAATATATAGCAACTATGGTCAGTAAATATACTCAAATATGTAAATATTTCTTGTCTGTAACAAGATTTGTTTCTTCAACTTTAGAATGCAGCTAAATCTATAAAACATTGACAGAATAAGTTTTAAAAGGCACTAGAAAATTGCAAGATGCCTATAATTTTGGATTGGAAAACGATATTATTGATATGTCAACATCACTCAAATTTATAGAGTTATGCTGAGGTTCAATATATTCCTACCAAATTCTGAGTGATTTTTTTTTGAAGAAAGAAAACATTGAGTTGGGCATGGTGGTGCTGGGGCACTCAGGAGGCAGAGGCAGAAGCAGGCAGATATCTGAGTTCCAGGCCAGGTTGGTCTATGAAGCAAATTCACAGACACCTAGGGCTACACAGAGAAACTCAGTTCTGATGAGCCAAAACAGAAAAAGAAGAAAGAGAAAAAAAGAAAAAAATCATCCAAAATTCCCAAGGAATTAAAAGAATCCAAGTAACAACAATAATCTTTAAAAGGAAAGAAAGAGTTGGGGTTTCATACTTCTGATTTCAACAATTAGCATAAATCTCCATGAATCAAAATAGTGCAGTGCTGGACCAAAGTCAAAACAGACAAGACAAAGAGACAAAATCAAAAACCCAGAGACAAATCATCACATATATAATCTTAAGTTTAGAGCACCAGAAGATCCAATAGGTCAGAAAACCAACACATTCCCTCAATACCAACTCACTACAGCTAGTCTGTGTAGCGCCTCAACCCTGGAGTTCCAAATCTCCTGCCTCTTTTTTCATGGGCTTCAGCTGTTCTACCTTGTTTTGTTTTGTTTTGTTTTGTTGGTAGGAACTGGATCATGTCCCACCCCACCTTTGTTTCCATCTCATAATCACATCATGTGTTTTTCCCAGTAAGACTCTAGAGTGCTTGACTTCTAGACTCTCCTACTATAGCCACTGCAATTACTGAACTTGGTCCCTCCAGCCATGATCCAGACAATGACCCCAACCTTTTCCACCTTTGGTCCTGCTCAGTGGAATAGTACCATGTCATGCCTCTGGCCTCATTAAGTAATCTTTCCTCAACCCATGCCCTCACCCCAGACTCTGATCCATGCTGTCTGTGGACCTGTTACCCATAGGTGCTCAAAATTATCCCTCTTGGATCCAACCATGTTAAGTAACATTAAGTCTTCATTGATATGCCTCATCTTTGGATACTGTACGTCCCAGAGACTGCAAATATTCACTTCAACAACACCATTGCTCCCAGTTATTCTGACACGATGACGTAGACTTGGTAACCAGTACTTTATCAAGACCTTAGTCTTGCTCTGATCCCTTGAGATTCCTCTAAGCATCCTAGCATAGTACTTTACATTGGGATTCTAGCCTGATAGGCTAAAAAACTCATGCCCAGCATATATCAATATCCTGCTTCCATCAGTTATTAGATGAAGGTTCTCTGAAGACAATTAGGGATGTCACATATCTGATTACAGGAGAAGGCCAGTTCGGGCACCCTCTCCACCATTACTAAGAGTCCCAGCTAGGGTCATCCTTATGAATTCCTGGGTTTTTCCATAGCCCTAGGTTTCTCCGTAACCACATAATGGTTCCCTCTATCTAAACCTCTCTTTTATTGCTCTCATTCTTCAGTAACGGTTGGAAGCAAATGCAGAGATCCACAGTCAAGCACTGGGCAGAGCTCCTGAAGTCCAAAAAGAGGAAAGAGGGATCATATGAGCAAGGTGGGCAAGACCATGATGGGGAAACACAACAAGACAGCTGACCAGAACTAGTGGGAGCACATGGACTGAGGACTGACAGCTGGGGAGCCTGCATGGACCAAACTAGGCTCTCTGAATGTGGGTGAAAGTTGTGTGGCTTGGTCTTTTAATGGTATCCCTGTCAGTGGGACAAGGATTTATCCCTGGTGAATGAACTGACATTTTGAAGCCCATACCCTATCGTGCGATACCTTGCTCAGCCTTGATACAAGTGGAAGGGGCTTAGTCCTGCCTCAACTTAATGTGCCAGGTTTTGTTGACTCCCATAGGAGGCCTTACTTTCTCTGAGGCATGCATGGGGGGTGGGGAGAGGTAGAAAGAGGGGAGGAATAGGAAGGGCTGGAGGTGGAACTGTGATTTTTATGCAAAATGAATTAAAATTTAAACAAAATATTAATGTCCTAAATCCAGATTCCCAAGTCCCTTCACTAAAACACATATAACATCATAAACTAAAGCAGTATGTCACATTACAATTATCTATCATTAAATAACATAATATAAGGAGAAGAATTAAAATGAAATCCAAGAAACACAATAATGACTATTATGGCAAGATTTCCCAAAAGGCTTTCTAGTAGTGGTAATATCTTTGAAGCAATTAATAGCTATCTAACTTGATGGAGGAAGGTCATTGGCTAATAAAGGAACTGCCTTGGCCCATTTTATTGGTTAGAACATAGGTAGGTGGAGTAAACAGAACAGAATGCTGGGAGGAAGAGGAAGTGAGCTCAGACTCCATAGTTCTCCTCTCGGGAGCAGACGCCTCAGAGAGACGCCATGCTCCCAGCTCCCAGGCAGACGCACACGATGAAGCTCCGACCCAGGATGGACATAGGCTAGAATCTTCCCGGTAAGTGCACCTAGGGCGCTACACAGATGATTAGAAATGGGCTAAATTAATATGTGAGAATTAGCCTAAAAGAGGCTAGATAGAAATGGGCCAAGCAGTGATTAAATGAATACAGTTTGTGTGTTGTTATTTCGGGTATAAGCTAGTCAGGCAGCCGGGGTGCTGGGGATGCAGCCCCACCGCCCTTATTACTACACTAACTGGCTATGAGGCCTGAACAAAAGATAGGAAATCATGGCTGATATTGGAAACATAAAGAACTACATGTGGATAGAGAGGTCATAGAACTTAGAAAAGAATCCTATACTGCCACTTTCCTAGACTAGTACATGCTAAATACTTATTTTTATATACATATATAGCTCTCACATCTCAAAATAGATGTTTCTTTTTGCAGCTAATAGGGAAAACTACAATCCATCAAAATTCAAAGAATACCTGAATGTGCCCAAGTGGATAAATTTACAACACAATTTCTGTGCTTGAGAGTCAGGGGAGTATCATGAAAGAGAGAGCATTTACATTGTATGATATCAGGATTTCTACTTTAAGACTGTGCCTTCTAGCTATGACAGAGAAACTATACCCATGAAATCTCAGTAATGTTGCCTAAAAAAGACCTGAAAAATTCCAACAAGTCTGAGGTCAATATCCCAACATAAATGAGAGCTACAAGTAATTAACAACAACTGCTGAGAGGAGGATAATTAGTGTTTCCTGATATGGAGTCATCATACCTGAAATCAGGTGCATATGAAGAACACTAAATGAACTGATCAAGTTGTATTTATATATGTGCATGAATACATACATATATACATACATACATACAAAACACATATATACATACATACATATTTGTGTGTGTACATGTGTGAATGTGTGTGTATAACAACAGTGGTTAAAGAATAGGCCATGCTTTTTGGAAGGTGGAGACATGGGAGGGGTAGAACAGAAGGGCGGAGAAATTATGTAATTATATTTTAATTAAGTTTAAAAATAGACACAGATTCAAAAGAACAGCTATAAGCATGTTCATTAATTTCAAAGCATTAAAAATAATACCAACAAAAATAGAAGAGGAATGAATCTAAGGAAACACTAGCAGATATCTGAGTGAAATATTAAAGATAATTCAGGTTATGAAAATTAAATTCAAGAGTAGCAAACACTAAAGTAAGTTCAAAGAGGAATAAAGCAGGAAATTGAAAAAAAAATCATCAAGTGTAATTTAAAAAAAAAACATCTCTGTGGAAAGCTTCTCCATTAGAATGGATAACGTAAGATACAGAATACCAGGTCTTAAAGACAAGATAGAGAAACTACATCATTTAGAAAAGAAAATAACAAATTAAAATGTGAATATTCATGAAGAAAGTTTAGAACACCATGGAAAGTTAAAACCAATGAATTAAGGGTAAAGATGGAACAGAACAAAAAATCATGGAAAAGGCATAGCTAATTATCTGAGTTAGGGTTTCTATTGCTGTGAAGAAACACCATAACCACGAAAACTGTTATAAAGCAAAGCATTTAATTGAAGTGGCAGCTTACAGTTCAGAGGTCTCGTTCATTATCAACATGGCAGCATTCAAGCAGACATGGTGCTAGCTACGTCTTGATCAAAAGGCAAGAGAAAGTGGAATGAGTATCACACTGAGTGAATTTTGAGCAAAAGGGACCTCAAAGCCTTCCCCCATAGTGACACACTTTCTCCAATAAGCCCACACCTACTTCAACAAGGCCACACCTCCTAATAGTACCACTCTCTCTGGGAGCCATTTTCTCTCAAACCACCCCATACCACTCTCTGACCCCCAAAGCTTAGTAGCTACATCATAACACAAAAACACTCAGTCCAATCTCAAAAGTCCATAGTCTATAATAGTCTCAAACTTATTTCATAGTCAAAAGTCTCTTTTGAGACTCATAGCCCTGTCTGAACTATAATTATTTGTAAAATTAAAATAAGAAAAGATCATATACTTCCAATATATAATGGTACAGGATATATATTACTTTTCTTAAACAAAGGGAAGGGATCATAGTGAGGAAATACTGGACCAAAGCAAGACCAAAAACAAGCTGGGTAAACACGAAACTCTGCACTTCTATATCTAACATCAAAGCACTCTTCAGATCTCCAACTACTTTCAGTTTCTCTCTCTTGGGCTGGTGTTGCAGAGAGGTATTTTGAAAATACCTTTGCTTCAAAATTGAAGTCAAAGGTATGTTACTTTGGAGAAGAGATTTTGCTTTTGTTTCCACAGAAAATGAGAGGCTGTGGATTTATTCAGAGTTAAGAAAAATCAGTTTTGATCAAGGAAGACCACCTGAGAAATCCCTGGCAGAAATAGATGGCCCAGATGTCTGAGTTCTACATCCAGAACAGATTCAAGACTGCTGCCTGAGATGATCAAGACTCTCAGAATACTTCAGTCAGGACTTGATCATAACTCTAAATTTTCTTTAGGTTCCCATGAGATTATCAGTGCCCCGAACCAGCTGGAAGTAGCCTAGAATACTACGCCTACATTCCCAAAAATGGACTATGGATATTTTCCTCTTTTTTTTAAAAAAAGAGGGGGAAGTGGTGCAGGAGAATTGTCTGTATTCTGTCAATCATGTTATAAATAAACGCTGATTGGCCAGGCAGGAAATATAGGTGGGAAAACCAGATAGGAAGTAAAAATGATGCAATGAGAACAAGAGAATTCCGGGAAGGAGGAAGTTGATTTTTCCCTCTCCTGCCCAAACCACCGAAGCAGCAGGATGTGATCTGCCCCACTGAAAAAAGGTACTGAACCACATGGCTAACATAGATCAGAAAAATGGGTTAATCAAGATGTGAGAGTTAGCCAGTGAGAGGCTAGAGCTAATGGGCCAATCAGCTTATAATTTATGGAGACCTATGTGTGATTTTTCTCTGGGACTAAATGGCTGTGGGACCAGGCAGGACAGAAAAAACAAACAAGCAGGCCTGGCCCTCTTCATGTTACAGATTGGCACCCACTTGGAAAACTGCATCCACAGAAAGCCTGAGAAAGCTTGGGAAAGACTAGAGTAAAGCATTTTGGTTTTCAGCCATAGCAAACAAAAAAAAGCTATGCTGTTTAAAATGCCTGCTTTCTGTCTCTTCCTGCCAGGGAAAACTCTGACTCTTTCAAGCAGGCAGTCCAGACCATGGAGCTATGGATACAATGTTGCAGCTTGCTTCCTGGCAAGGACCTTGAAATGCCATCTAGTTCTGGCAAAATCTTCTCCATATTCCTTAGCAAATTAAAGACTCATGTGCTCATAAAAAGAGAGATATATAGTAGAGAGAGATTCAAAGAGTAAGCAAACTTCTAAATAGTCCATTAAAAATATATACAGGCTAAAGATTAAAGTTCAAGAAAGAAAGAAAGAAAGAAAGAAAGAAAGAAAGAAAGAAAGAGAAAGAAAGAAAGTAGCCTGGGAGGCAGAGACAGATGGATCTCTGTCAGTTCAAAGATAGCCTGGTTTACAGAGGGAATTCCAGGTCAAAGATATACAGAGAAACTGTCTCAAAAAGCCAAAAGTTAAAAGTAAAAATAAAAAAATAGAGGTTAAAATAAAGCCACATAAAGATGGAAAATACACAGAGAATCTTGATACTGTATGTTATTATGCTCTCTTTGAATTGTTTAAATGCTGAGGAAGGATCAACAGCTGCTAAAAGATATTTGCTTATAAATGTTGCAGATAGGTATTTTGAAAATACCTTGGGAGGCAGAGGCAGGCGGATCTCTGTGAGTTCGAGACCAGCCAGGTCTACAGAGCTAGTTCCAGGACAGGCTCCAAAGCCACAGAGAAACCCTGTCTCGAAAAACCAAAAAAACAAAACAAAACAAAATTGAAGTCAAAAGGTATGCTATTTGGAGAAGAGATTTTGGCCCAGTCCATGTTACAGGCTGGTTCCACTCCCTGCTAGGACCTTTCCTTAGCTGGTAGGCAACAACTTTGGCATCTCCAGGGGTCTCCAAGGCAATCTAGGCTTTAATTCACAGCTTTATGAAATGACCTCTCTAGGACTTCATTTAGTCAGATCCCTGATACATGACCTGGTGTCAGCTGCTTTCCTTAGCGGCAAATGCAAATTCATGACTGGTTTCTTCTGTTCTTAGCTTGCAAGCCAGAACCATGTAGCTGAAGCTGTCAAGTTTTACTGCTTGCTGGGGCTGGAACACGGTCCCCTCCTTCAATCGTATCATCACCAGTTTTCTGTTTTTGATTGTTACCTTCATTCTTTGGATTTCCTGGAACTTTCTCTGTAGACCAGGCTGGCCTCAAACTAAGAGATCTGCCAGCCTCTGGCTTCCCACTGCTGGGATTAAAGGTGTTTTCTTTAGTTCCTTTTCACAATTGGAAGCTTTGTTGGGTGGGATCTTGTCCTGAGCCTACAATTCCCTTTATTCTATTTCTTGATTATTGTATGTCCCTGAACACAGTATTTACTTCTATTTTAATTTCTGGTGCTCCTTTTTCAATATGAACATTTTATATTTTACTTGATTAGCTTGCTCCTTTTCATTTTAAATTGTCATTAGAGTAAACACTAATAACCACACAACAGAGTCTATCTAAATTAAGTTCTTTTGAGATATGGCTCAGTGGTTAAGAGCATTGCCTGCTCTTCCAAAGGTCCTGAGTTCAATTCCCAGCAACCACATGGTGGCTCACAAACATCTGTAATGAGATCTGGTGCCCTCTTCTGGCCTGCAGACATACACACAGACAGAATATTGTATACATAATAAATAAATAAATAAATAAATATTTAAAAAAAAAGAGATTTCCTCTGCCAATGGCATTAATCCAAAACTCTTCACTTTAGCCTCAGGCAGAATATTCAGATAAAGGCAAAAAGCAGCCATTTTCCTCAACAAAATATTAGAAGAATGATCTCTAGGCAACATACTAAAATTCTCCTCCTCTGAAACCTCTTGAGGCAGTCCAGAACAGTTTATCAAATCACACTCAGCATCATTGACTTCCATGTTCCTACTAGTAAGTCCCATTGACTATTGCTTATAGCTTTCAGATACAGCAGGGCTAATACACATATGAACTCACAGAGACTGGGACAGCACACAAATGATTTTCGTAGCTTAAAACCAATAAAAAATTCCAGCACTGAGAAGTTGACACCAAGTCCAATCCCTTTCCAATAAGTTATTTGTAATTAATACCTCCTAGGAAAGAGAAAATCAATTTTCTTTGGAGTATTACTGGTTATAACAACCACACTCCAGGATAGGCCTCAGGCCCAGGAGTAGTAAGACAGACTCAAGCCCAACATAACACAGACTCCATGTTTCTGTGTGTCTGTGTCTGTGTGTGTGCTCACTTTTGTGTTTGTTTTGGTAATTTTTGTCTCACTTGGTTTTTTGTTTTGCTTTGTTTTTTTGTTTCTTTTTCCCTCTTTATTGTTAATATTATTATTTTTATAGAGTAATGATGAAGTGGATGGGTGGGGACATAGGCAAGATCAGAGGAGAGTTAGGGGCAGGGGAAAAATCTGATCAAACTGTAATATATCAAAAATGGAAGACATTAGTTTCATAGTGTATTTATCATATTATATCCTTGACTCTTTTCTTAGACAATATGTACTGATTATAGTTTCCCCTCACTCTGCACCTTCCAATTCCTCTCTACCTCCCTTCACATTTAGATACACCACCTTTCTGTTTCTGTTGCTTCTAACAGATAATGGAAAAATAAAACATAATGTAATATAATAAGATAAAACAAAAATCATCATACCGAAGTTGGACAAGGAAAACCAACAGAAGGAAAGAGCCCCAAGAGAAGTCATAAGGATCAGAGATCCACACCTTCATACATTAGGGAGTCCCATAAAAACATAAACTGAAGGCGATAATATATGTGTAGAAGACCTGTTAGTGACCTTGTCTGCCCTATGCTTCCTTCTTTATTCTCTGTGAGTTTGTATGAGCTTTTCTCTGTTGATTTAGTTAGGAATTGTTTCCCAAGTATTATCCATCTTGTCTGGCTCGCTGATTCCTTCTGCCTCCTCTTTCACTGGATTCCCTGTGCTCTGACGGGAGGAATTTGATGAAAACATCCCATTTAGAGCTGAGTGTTCCAAGCTCTCTAAATTTCTGTAAAATGTCCGGTTGTGGGTCTCTTCATTTGTTCCTTTGTGATGCAGGAGAAAGCCTCTCTGATGATGGCTGAATAAGGCACTGGTCTGAGTGTACTAGCTAGATTTATGTCAACTTGGCACAAGCTATGGTCATCTGAGAGGAGAAAACCACAACTGTTAAAATGCCTCCATAAGATTGGGCTGTGGATCAGTTTGTAGAGCAATTTCTTAATTAGTGATTGATGAAGAGGGAACTATCCATTGTGAGTGGAGCCATCTTTGGGTGCGTGATCCTGGGTTCTATAAGAAAACAGGCTGAGCAAGACAGTAAGCCTCACTCCTCCATAGTCTCTGCATGATCTCCTTGCTCCAGGTCCCTGCCCTGTTGAGTTTCTCTTCTGACATTCTCCAATGATGAACAGTGATTGGCAAGTGTAAGCAAACTATACTCTTTCATCCTCAACCTGCTTTTAGGTCATAGTGTTTCATTGCAGTAATAGAAACACTATGTCAATGAGTATAGCAGAATATAATTAAGTATTGTTTGTCCAATTTATCCTGTCCTAATATTCTCGAATATGTGGCCTCTTACTGGATCATAGTCAACTTACCAATCACTCCAATATCAGGGAAAATTGACTCTCCCTCTCCCAGAAGCTAACAACTTCCAATAGTTCCCAAATGAAGGATGAGAATCTAAGTCAACTTTATCACTCCATGCTAGGATTTGGTGTGGCTTGAGGATGAACAGGTCTTGTGTATGTTTTCAAAACTACTAGGGACTCATACATTTAGTTTATTCATAGATTGTCAATCCAATAATGGTGCCAGGTATATGTTTCATCTTCTGGAGTGGGGCATATATTCAATCAGAAAGTGGCCAGTTACTTCCATGGTATCCTTGCCACTATTGCACATTTTTTTTCCTGGCCCCAGTCATTATTGTTGCTTGCAGGGATCACGCCTGGGTAAGACTGATGATTACTTTTATCCTCTTGTGGTGTGCACAATGCTTTCCAGCACCATAAAAGCTAACCAGTAGGAATGAAGCTTCCAGGAGAGTACCAGTTGATTTCTCCATGTTCTGTAACCCAATTATGGGTGGCTTCAGCAATGGAGCCTTATACTACAAAGTTCTAAAGGGTAACTAATAACATTGGCAGCAGTCTGTAATATTTGGGGATGCTGTACAGGAATGTCCTTGGAGCCAAACTGCTGTAACTTTTACCAGATAAGTTTGACCTGGTCGTAAAAGATGCTCCAGCCCCAAACTACTCACCTACTGCTCTGTAAATAAGCTTGATAAACTCATTGGTACTGCAGAGTAACCTTGGTGGAATGTTACCTTACTTTGTCAATGAGGCAGTAGGAGAAGGGATAGACATTATTTATATCTTGTTAATGGGGAGAATGTCAGCTGAAGAGTTAGCAAGGTAAGAGTTGGCTGTGACTTGCTTCTTTCTCTCTCTGCTATCTGGCTCCAGGTGTTTATTATTAAGATCAATTAGAACGCAAGCAACAGATTGTAGCAGCAGGACAACTCTAGGAATTCTCTGGTCAACAACACAAAAATAAACAACTCATACCTAGCACTGGGATTTTTATTTATTAACCTGAAGAGTGGAATAGAGCATGAGCATCCTATCACTGAGTAAATTTATTTTATTTTTAACCATTATTATGTGTGTATGTGTTCATGTCTGGTTCTTCTATTTTATTCCATGGGTATACATATCTGGTATTTCCAGTATCATATAGTTTTTATTAATATACCTCTGTGATATATCCTGAAATAAAAAATGATAATCCCTCCAGTATGGTTCTTTTTTGCTCAGGATTGATGTGAATATACAACATATTTTGTAATCCCATATAATTTTCAGGGTTTTTTTTTTCTGTTTCTATGAAGACTGTTGTGGGTATTTTGATTGGGGTTGCATTTGAACCAAATCACTTTTGGTAGAATGGTAGGTTCACAATATCAATTCTACTGAAACATGCACTTGGACCATTTTATTTTATCTTCTTCAATTTTTTTTTTCTTCAGAGAATTGAAGTTTTCATTGTATATGTCTTTCACCTTCTTGGTTAGGGTTTTTGCAAGATATTTTATTGCCTTTGAGTTTTCTGTAAATGTGAGTATGTCTATGGTCTAGTTTCTTACATTATTTTTGTTGGTGTACAGAAAGGCTACTAATTTCTGTAAGGTGATTTTTGTATCCTGAAACTTTCCTGAAATTTTTGATTATTTCTGGAAGTTTTCTTGAGGATATTTTTGGCTCTGTTATATATAATACCATATTGCTTACACATAAGACTCATTTGACTTCTTTTTCCTAGTTCTATCCAATACATTTCTTTCTCATGCTTGATCGATGCAGCTAGTAGTCCCAGCACCATACAGAAATGGAGTGGAAATAATGGGAAGCCCTGTATCACTGCTGATTTTAATAGGATAAACTCAAGCATTTTTTTTTCATTTAAAATCTTGATTGTGGGTTTGCCATATATAGTCTTTATTACTTTGAGATGCATTCCCTTCAGATACACTAGGACTTTATCATGAATGTATGTTTGATTTTTTTAAAGACCTTTTTTGCATCTATTGAGATTTTAATGCTTCTTTTGTTTCTACATACAATTCTATTATTTCTTACATTTACTGACTTGCTTATACCGAACCAACCCCATATTTCAGAGATAAAAACAATATGATTAGAGTGGATTATTCAATCTGATAGATTTAATTAAACTGTATCAAGGTGGATTAAATAAAAGGCAAATTACTCAAAAATTATTTTTTAAGAATAAAAGTATTATTTAAATAAGGCAACAAACCGTTCAATAAATTAAGACAAATTATTTATAAAGATACAGGTGTTTTGAAAAGGAATCAAACAGAACCCTTTTTAAATAAAAGCTTAATATGTCAAAGAAGGCTCATTATAAAGTTCTACTAAATGACAAGATTTAACTTCATAATGAAAATGATGTTTTAAAGGCAAGTTATAACGTTCAAAACCTAGGGCACTTAACAAAAACACAAATTTATGAAAAATGTATACGAACCAAAAAGAGACAAAAAATTCCAGTACTAGAAACACAAATTAAAAAATATATCAAAAGATAATTTAGCATGTTCAAGTCCAGTTAATTGCAGGGAACGTCAATATACATAAATGGTACATTGAAATTAATCAAAAATAATAAATGAGAGAAGAACATGAGAGTGACTCACCTACCTGTCAGCAGGTTGGTCCCACTCCCCAGGTTGTGTTTAGAAAGTTTCATTCCATAGACCAGGTCCCACCTTATTACCCCCACCACTGTTGTGACCTGTCCCCACCCTAATGGACTTCCACTGCTCAGGTGTAGACCACACCAGTGAGAAGAACAGATACCCCTTGCTACACAAAGGCCAAACTAACTACAAGAAGGCCAGCTGCTAACTTGGACACCCTACTAGATCAACGATGACGCCAGCTGTCAGTAACCCAGGCCACAGACTAGAAAGTCAAATGAAAACAGAAACGGAGGAACAAAATACTCATCCAACAAAGACAAACTCAGAAATCAGGACCTAGAACCAGCGTTAGAAGACAATCAATAACAGTCACGGCAATTTGGCATGACCAGAGCCCAGCTATCCTACCATGCATTAGGACCTGTCATGAAAATTAACTAGTGGAAATGTTTATATGTTTGAGGTTTCACATAAGTGACAGAGAATATAATCAGTTGAATCTAATATGCTCTTTCTAGAAAGTCATGTATATTTAGATATTAGGCATCAGAAGTATATGCAGCAGGGAATCCCACCCTTGATACTTCTGATTTTCCCCCTTTCCACTTCCTCAGTTACTTTATAATTTTGAAAATGTGTATGGCCATATATGGTCCAAATTAGCCAGTGTCAGGATGCAGGGGACAGCAAGAATGAAGTAAGTGTAATAGCTCAAAGATCCAGTAGTTCACTTTACATTTTACACTGGAAAGTGGTAAGATGCAGACTGTGAGATTTGAAAGTGTCTATATGCAAGAATTAAGTTGATATCTTTGAGGTGTTAACAATGTATACAAAATTGTGATTACATTGCTATATATGAATTTTGGCGGAGGAAAAGAAGTAAGGTAAACCTCAGATTATTTAAAGCAGATTGTATCCGTCTCTTTTAGAATATCAGTAAAGGCACTTCCCTAAAAAATTCCAGAGACCCAAATACTTATCGTAAAACATTGGAGGAGCTAACTACTACTAATAAGTTGCTGTATGGGATCCCCTTGGGCCTCAGATTACATATCTGTAAAACAAAGAAGCTGAATTATATAGTCTCCAAGGTCCTTTAGAGCTATAAAGATCAGAGTCCATAAGAATGAATTGCTCTGATTTGCCATACCCTTGGGATGACTCTGTAAGTCCAATTTATATAAATGAGATCTGGTAAAACATACCTCAAGGATTTCTCAACAGAAGGATTTATGGCTTTTCTTTTATTCCACTTTATCCACTGAAGTCTCATGAAAGAGAATCAGGGGGTGGGACAATTGACTTTTCCAAGTCAGCCTCCATCTGCACAGGATGACTTGATGTATTTTACATCAAGATGACTAGTCACAGTTTTGTTTTATTTTTCTAGCCTCAAACTGACTTGTTGGAATGCTCTGTATCATAGACAGTGAATCTCCAGTCAGCTTATTCTCCTTCAACTCAAAAGAGTTTTTTATCAGCATTTTTTGACATGAAGGACTAAACCCTTTTCAGTATACATTTCTTTTTGTTCTCTGAAAATTTCATATGTATGTAACATGTGTTCTGATTATTATGGCTCCCATCTCTCTAAACTCCTTATACATCTAGCAAGTCCTCTTTTCCCTACAAGCTCTTTTCTACATTTTTGAGGTATTTTGTTGTTTTTCTGTGCTTTTGTTTTTTGTCAGACAGTGTGTTTTTCCAAGCTCATCTGTGTGACCCTAGATTTGTAACTATTAGAGCCTAGTGAGCTTTTCAGTGGGTACTGTACTCAATACAATGACTGTCCTTCCCCAAGAATCTATCAGTAGTCAATAGTTATTAGGGTGGGCAAGGTCTTTTCAGCCCCTCCTCAATCCACAACTACTGTGAAGAGGCTCAGTTTCTTATTAATGGTTCCATTGCAAATAGCCAGAACTGCTGTGAGGCTGCGACTGCATTGACCGTGTCATGCCTAAAAGGCAGCATTCATGGTACAGCCTTTCTATCTTCCAACTTTAACTTGTTCTACCCCCTCCTCTGGGAGATCCAGAATTCTTACAGAAATGGCTATAAATGTCCTATTAGGAGCAATCATTCCTTTTTCTCAGCACCTGCATTCTCATTCTCTGCAATTACTGCTATTATTGTAAAGAAAGGCTTCTTTGATAAAACCTTGAAATAGCATTTTTCTATATGTATATACAGGTATATTTAGAAGACAGTTTTGTACTGTCACAGTTTATCTAAAAAAATAATATCAAAGTTAGGGTTTCTATTGCTGCACCAACAAGGAAGTTGTAGAGGAAATGGTTTATTTGGTGTATACTTCCAGATCATAAAGGAAATCAGGACAAGAACTCAATGAGGGCAGGAACCTGGAGTCAGGAGCTGTTGCAGAGGCCATGGAGGAGCGCTGTTTAGTGGCTTGCTTCCCATGGTTTGCTCAGCCTGCTTTCTTGTAGAACCCAGGGTCCTCCCAGGACAATCACTAGAAAATGTTTTCCAGCTAGACTTCATGGAGGCATTTCCTCAGCTGAGGCTTCTATCCTCTCTGATTTCTCTAACTTGTGTCAAGTTGACACACAGAATCAAACAGTACTAAGTCTGACCCCAAGACTTATGAAAACTTCAAACAATGTGTGTTTGAGGAGTTTTGCAATAACATGTATGAATTTCCTCATATGGAATATACCGCAAGTACATTCAGAGAATGGTTGCTTACTCCCACATCTCTTTCAGTAGGGAGAACATTTTGCCTAGTAGGTTGGTATTGTAGATAATATAATGTATAGCTTGGCAAGAACGTTACTTTTTATTTTTCTTCACAGCATCCTGTACAATGTCTTCTTGACCTATGAAAGCTAGCCAGCAGGGAAGAAACTTCCAGCTTAGTTTCAGCTTTATTTCATAATATAACTATGATAAGTGGAGTTTTATCATTTAGTCTGGAGCACAACCAAGTAGAGTGGCAAAATGAGATTTTGAAGGACTCTGGGGCTCCCCTAAAAAGCAACTCATAAGTACATAATTTACACCTGGCTCTGAGGTTTTGTTTAATTACCTTCAGTTTTTCAGGCCAGTTTTAGCAAGAAAAATTGGATGCCTGCCTTTTAAAAAACACACATGCACACACATGATTTTAATTTAACAAATAAGCCTCAAGTCTATGGTAAATACTCTAAAATATAGCAAAAAGTTGTTACTCATCTTGCTGCCATGATGCAGTTCATTCAGTAATGGCAACTCCTCTCCAGAAATTTCCACATATTTTAGAAATCCTTAATTAAAGAATGAGACTGAGGCATAAGGGTAAAGGGTCTAGCATGAAGTCAGATTTCAGGGATAACACATTTTAATTGTTTTACACACTACCAAGTTTCTATTATGGGTTGTTATCAAAAGATTTGGATTAATCATTTTTGCATTAATTGTAAGATAAATCCAGATTTGTATTAATTCTTGACATTTTGTTGATTTTTGATTGCTCTTACAGTCTCTCCACTCCCTCTTTTGCATACATTCTGAAGTGGGAAGCAGTGTGACAAAGACATCCATTTCAGGGCTGAAGGCTGCACATATTGTCCCATCATGATTCTCTGACTGATTTTTCACCTATTGTTTGAAGAAACTTGTCGGAGAAGGGTTGACTGATCTATGGGTATAGCAATATGTCATTAGGAGCCATTTTCTTGCTGTTCTTTTCTTCCAATGATATAATAGTAGTAGAGTTTCCCCAAGTCACACGGACTATATAGACTCATGTCCCTGACAACTTTAATAGTGTCAGGTATGGGTTCTATCCCATGGAGTTGGTCTTAAATCAAATTGGAAAGTGATTATTGCAGATTGCAGGGTTTGTAGCTAGGGGGTTGATACTGATGATTGCTTTTATCTTTCTACGTCATGCAAAGTATCTTCAAGCACCATGAATAATGGAAGGGGTGAAGCTTCTAGTTGGAGAACAGTTCAACTTCTCCATACTCAATGTCATACATAAGAGGTATATGTCTTCTTCAGGACCTTCGGTTCAAGTTTTGGAGGGTAATTAATAGTCTTGGCAATAACCTATATTGTTTTAAGGGATGGGTCTAAGGGACCCCTTCGGCCAATGACTTGAAAAAATATAACCCATTCTGGACACTTGGGGTTTTACTTAACAGCATAAGATGTCTAGTTTGGACAGTTTCTTTCCCATAATATAGTGACTATATTTGTTTTTGTTTGTTTGTTTTGTTTTTTTTTCCGTAGTCATCAGAGAAATGCAATTCAAAACAACTCTGAGATTCTGTCTTACACATATAAGAATGGCCAAGATCAAAAACACTGATGACAACTTATGCTGGAGAGGTTGTGGGGTAAAGGGAACACTTCTGAATTGCTCGTGAGAGTGCAAGCTGGTACAACCCCTTTGGATGTCAGGGTGGTGATTTCTCAGAACATTAGGAAACAACCTTCCTCAAGACCCAGTGATACCACTTTTGGGGATATATCCAAAGGATGCTCAATTGTGCCACAAGGACATGTGCTCAACTATGTTCATAGCAGCTTTGTTTGTCATAGCCACAACCTGGAAACAATCTAAATGCCCCTCAAGTGAAGAATGGCTAAGGAAAACATGACTGTATTTGAATGCCTTAAAGATACATATGTATTTTAGTAAATTGCTACAGGAGTATGTTTCCATATGCTTTTTAAAAACAGCCTTTAGTGTTAGTTGTTTCACCCCTCATTACTTTCTTCTGTCCTCCCATCCCTATCCTCATTCAACTGTTCCTATTTTAGTTTCCCCTTTATCTTTTTATAACACTATGTTCTATTTCCTCTTCTTTGGAAGATACCATCTCTGCCCTGCTCCCTTGTCATATAATTAAGCTCCCTGGTTAGTCTGATCAAAATACACATATTTTAAGTTTTAAAGCTAACATCCACATACAAGAGAATGCATACAATATTTTTCTTTTGTGTGTGTTACCTCACTAAGGATAACTGTTTCTGGCTTTATTCATTTACCTGAAAGTTTCATAATTTCATTTTAAATATTTGAAAAATATTATATACATATACCATAGTTTTGTTATCCCTTTGTCGGTTTATGACCATCTAGGCTGGTTCAAATTTCTGGTTATCATGAACAGAGCAGCACTGAACACCGTCGATCAAGTAACTATACGAAGAGAAGAGTCTGTTTGGAGGATTTTCAATAGTGGATGTTATAATAGGTGGATTTTTAAGAAGTTTGAAAATCATCTATACTAATTTCCATGGTGGGTGTACCAGTTTGTACCCTTACCAGTAAAAAATAAGTGTTACCCATTCACTAAATCCTCATCATCCTGAGAAGTATTTATTTTTAATCTTTGCCATTCTGAGTAGGGTAAAATGAAATCACAACATAGTTTCAATTTGAATTTTCCAGATGGCTAAGGATGTTGAGCGTCATTAACTGTTCCTCAGCCATTTGTGTTTCATCGTTCAGGAACTCTTTTGTTAATAGTAGTCCCCATTTTGAATAGAGCTGCTTGTCTTATTGATGTTTAGATTTTTAGGTCTTTACATAGTCTAGAGACACTAATCCTTTGTCAAATGTATAATTGGTGAAGAATATTTCCATTCTGTAGTCTGATGCTTTGCTTGAATGATGGTGGCCTTTGTTGTTCATGGGAGAACACTTAGCAATTATTGGTTTTAGTATACTATTCACAAAGTCCTACCTGTGCCAATGAGTTTATGCCTATTCACTGCTTTCTCTTCAGTCAGATTCAACATATCTTGTCTTATGTATTTGGTTCATGGGGAATTGAATTTTTTACAGAGTAATAGGTATGGCTTTGCTTTCCACATTCAGCTACCCAGCTTGACCAGCACCACTGTTTGAAGATACTGTCTTTTCTCCACAGTGTATTTTTGGCTTCTTTTTAAAAAATCTGATGTCAATAGTTGTCTATATTTATGTATCTATTTTCAGTTCTGTTTCATTGATAATTGCCTATGGTTTTTTTTTTTATTGCGAAAAGAAGAAAAAAAAACATAAACAAAAAACAAGTTTCCACCTCCTCCCAGCCTCACATTTCCCTTCCCCTCCTCCCATCCATCTCCCCCTCCTCCCACCCTTCTCCCCCTCCTCCCACCCTTCTCCCCCTCCCCCCACTCCTCTCCCCCTCCCTCTCCAGTCCACAGAGCAGTCCGGGTTCCCTGCCCTGTGGTAAGTCCTAGGTCCTCCCCCCTCCGTCCATATCTAGGAAGGTGAACATCCAAACTGGCTAGGCTCCCACAAAGCCAGCACATTAAGTAGGATCAAAACCCCCTGCCATTGTCCTTGGTGTCTCATCAGCCCTCATTGTTCGCCATGTTCAGAGAGTCCGGTTTTATCCCATGCTTTTTCGGTCACAGTCCAGCTGGCCTTGGTGAGCTCCCCGTAGATCAGCTCCACTGTCTCAGTGGGTGGATGTACGCCTCGTGGTCCCGAATTCTTTGCTCATGTTCTCCCTCCTTCTGCTCCTCCTTGGGACCTTGGGAGCTCAGTCCAGTGCTCCTGTGTGGGTCTCTGTCTCTATCTCTATCCATCACCAGATGAAGATTCTATGATGATATGCAAAATATTCGTCAGTATTGCTCTAGGATAGGGTCATTTCAGGTTCCCAATCCTCAGCTGCCCAAGGAACTAACTGGGAACCTCATCTTGGGCACTAGGGAGACCCTCTAGGGTCAAGTCTCTTGCCCACCCTAAAGTGGCTCCCTTAACTAAGAATTGTGGTTCCGTGCTCCCCTATCCACCTTTCCTTTATCCCAATTCTCCTGTTTCCCCAGGTCCCCCCACCTTCCCTTCTACCTTTTCTCTCCCCATCTCCCCTTACCCCCATCCCACCCCACCCCCAAGATCCCATTTTCTCCCCGGAAATTTGGTCTACTTCCCTTAGCCAAGAGGATAACTATATGTTTTTCCTTGGGTTCACCTTCTTACTTAGCTTCTTTAGGTTCACCTATTGTAGACTCCGTGGTCCTTATTTATGGCTAGAAACCAATTATGAGTGAGTACATCCCATATTCATCTTTTTGGGTCTGGGACACCTCACTCAGGATAGTGTTTTCTATTTCCATCCATTTGCATGCAAAATTCGAGAAGTCATTGTTTTTTACCGCAGCGTAGTACTCTAGCGTGTATATATTCCATACTTTCTTCATCCATTCTTCCATTGAAGGGCATCTAGGTTGTTTCCAGGTTCTGACTATTACAAATAATACTGCTATGAACATAGTTGAACAAATGCTTTTGTCATTTGATAGAGCATCTCTTGGGTATTCCCAAGAGAGGTATTGCTGGTTCCAGGGGTAAGTTGATCCCGAATTTCCTGAGAAATCGAAACACTGACTTCCACAGTGGTTGCACAAGATTGCATTCCCAACAGCAATGGATGAGGGTACCCGTTCCTCCATAGCCTCTCCAGCAAAGGTTTCCTTGGTGTTTTTGACTTTAGCCATTCTGACAGGTGTAAGATGATATCTCAAAGTTGTTTTGATTTGCATTTCCCTGATTGCTAAGGAAGTTGAGCACGACCTTAAGTGTCTTTTGGCCATTTGAACTTCTTCTGTTGAGAATTCTCTGTTCAGTTCAGTGCCCCATTTTTTAATTGCGTTAATTAGCATTTTAAAGTCTAGTTTCTTGAGTTCTCTATATATTTTGGAGATCAGACCTTTGTCTGTTGCGGGGTTGGTGAAGATCTTCTCCCAGTCAGTAGGTTGCCTTTGTGTCTTAGTGACCATGTCCTTTGCTTTACAGAAGCTTCTCAGTTTAAGTAGGTCCCATTTATTCAATGTTGCCCTTAATGTCTGTGCTTCTGGGGTTATACATAGGAGGCGATCTCCTGTGCCCATCTGTTGTAGGGTATTTCCCACTTTCTCTTCTATCAGGTTCAGTGTGTTCGGGCTGATATTGAGGTCTTTAATCCATTTGGACTTGAGTTTTGTGCACGGTGAGAGATAT
This sequence comes from Microtus oregoni, assembly GCF_018167655.1. Taxonomy (NCBI): domain Eukaryota; kingdom Metazoa; phylum Chordata; class Mammalia; order Rodentia; family Cricetidae; genus Microtus; species Microtus oregoni. The sequence goes on from NW_024544967.1 coordinate 20,375, forward strand.
GGGTCTATTGTCATTCTTCTACAGGTTGACATCCAGTTGTGCCAGCACCATTTGTTGAAGATGCTTTCTTTCCTCCATTGTATACTTTTAGCTCCTTTATCGAAAATGAGGTGTTCATAGGTTTGTGGGATAAAATCCGGGTCTTCTATACGATTCCATTGGTCGACTTCTCTGTTTTTATGCCAGTACCACACTGTTTTCATTACTGTAGCTCTGTAATAGAGTTTGAAGTCAGGGATGGTAATGCCTCCAGAAGATCCTTTATTGTATAGGATTGTTTTGGCTATCCTGGGTTTTTTGTTTTTCCATATAAAGTTGATTATTGTCTTCTCCAGATCTGTGAAGAATTTTAATGGGATCTTGATGGGGATTGCATTGAATCTATAAATTGCCTTTGGTAGAATTGCCATTTTTACTATGTTGATCCTCCCAATCCAAGAGCAAGGGAGGTCCATCCATTTTTTGGTATCCTCTTCAATTTCTTTCTTCAATGCCTTAAAGTTCTTGTCAAATAGATCTTTCACTTCCTTGGTTAGATTTACCCCAAGATATTTTATGCTGTTTGTGGCTATCGTGAATGGTGAAGCTTCTCTGATTTCCCTCTCTGCTTCCATATCCTTTGTGTATAAGAGGGCGACTGATTTTTTGGAGTTGATCTTGTATCCTGCCACATTACTAAAGCTGTTTATCAGCTGTATAAGTTCTTTGGTGGAGTTTTGGGGGTGGCTTATGTACACTATCATATCATCTGCAAATAACGAAAGTTTAACTTCTTCCTTTCCAATTCGAATCCCCTTGATCCCATTATGTTGTCTTATTGCTATTGCTAGAACTTCAAGCACTATATTGAAGAGGTATGGCGAGAGTGGACATCCTTGCCATGTTCCTGAGTTAAGTGGGATGGCTTTGAGTTTCTCTCCGTTTAATTTGATGTTAGCTGTCGGCTTGCTGTATATAGCTTTTATTATATTTAGGTATGACCCTTGTATCCCTAATCTCTACAAGTCTTTTAACATAAATGGATGTTGAATTTTGTTAAATGCTTTTTCAGCATCTAATGAAATGATCATATGGTTTTTTTCTTTCAGTTTATTTATATGCTGGATTACATTGATAGATTTTCGTATGTTGAACCAGCCCTGCATCTCAGGAATGAAGCCTACTTGATCATAATGGATAATTTTTCGGATGTGTTCTTGGATTCGATTTGCCAGTATTTTGTTGATGATTTTTGCGTCGATATTCATGAGTGAGATTGGCCTGTAGTTCTCTTTCCTGGTTGAGTCTTTGAGTGGTTTTGGTATCAGAGTAATTGTGGCTTCATAAAAGGGATTTGGTAATGACCCTTCTGTTTCTATATTGTGGAATACATTAAGGAGTATAGGTATTAGGTCTTCTTGGAAGTTCTGGTAGAATTCTGCATTGAAACCATCTGGTCCTGGGCTTTTTTTTGGTAGGGAGGTTTTTGATAACAGCTTCCTATTCTTCGCGACTTACAGGTCTGTTTAGACTGTTCACCTGGTCCTGGTTTAGTTTTGGTAAATGGTATTTATCTAAAAAAGCGTCCATTTCTTTTACATTTTCCAGTTTTGTGGCATACAGGCTTTTGTAGTAAGATCTAATGACTCTCTGAATTTCCTCTGTGTCTGTGGTTATGTCCTCCTTTTCATTTCTGATCTTATTAATTTGCGTGTTCACTCTCTGTCGTTTGATTAGTTTGGATAGGGGTTTATCAATCTTGTTGATTTTCTCCAGTAACCAGCTTTTTGTTTCATTGATTCTTTGGATTGTTTTCTGTGTTTCTATTTTGTTGATTTCAGCCCTCAATTTGATTATTTCCAGTCTTCTACTCCTCCTAGGTGAGTCTGCTTCTTTTTTTTCTAGAGCTTTCAAGTGGGCTGTTAAGTCTCCAATATGTGCTTTCTCTGTTTTCTTTAGGTGGGCACTTAGTGCTATGAACTTTCCTCTCAGGACTGCTTTCATAGTGTCCCATAAGTTCGAGTATGTTGTTTCTTTATTTTCATTGAATTCAAGGAAGACTTTAATTTCTTTCTTTATTTCTTCCTTCATCCAGGTATGGTTCAGTAGTTGACTGTTCAGTTTCCACGAGTTTGTAGGCTTTCTGGGGGTAGCATTGTTGTTGAATTCTAACTTTAATCCATGGTGATCTGATAAGACACAGGTGGCTACTAATATTTTTTTGTACCTGTGTAAGTTAGCTTTGTTACCAAGTATGTGGTCAATTTTCGAGAAGGTTCCATGAGCTGCAGAGAAGGTATATTCTTTCCTCTTTGGGTGCAATAATTTATAGATGTCTGTTAAGTCCATTTGCTTCATTACCTCCATTAATTCTCTAATTTCTCTGTTAGGTTTCTGTCTGATTGACCTGTCCATTGGTGAGAGAGGAGTGTTGAAGTCTCCTACTATTAGTGTATGCAGTTTGATGGATGCCTTGAGTTTTAGTAATGTTTCTTTTACGTACGTGGGTGCTTTTATATTAGGGGCATAGATATTCAGGATTGAGACTTCTTCCTGATGAATTGTTCCTGTTATGAGTATAAAATGTCCCTCTCCATCTCTTCTGATTGATTTAAGTTTGAAGTCAACTTTGTTAGAAATTAGTATGGCCACACCTGCTTGTTTCTTAGGTCCATTTGCTTGATAAGCCTTTTCCCAGCCCTTTACTCTGAGTAGGTGCCTGTCTTTGTGGTTGAGGTGTGTTTCTTGTAGACAGCAGAATGTTGGATCCTGTTTTCTTATCCAATCTCTTAGCCTGTGCCTTTTTATATGTGAGTTGAGCCCATTGATATTAAGTGATATTAATGACCAGTGGTTGTTAACTCCGGTCACATTTTTAGTAGTAGGGTTTGTGTGTTTTCCTTCTTTGATTTGCGCTGGTGAAGAGTCTCTAGATGTCTGAGTTATTGTGGTCATTGTTGGACTCCTTGGTTAGTGATTTTCCTTCTATTATTTTCTGTAAGGCTGGATTTGTGGCTACGTATTGTTTAAATTTGTTTTTATCCTGGAAAATTTTGTTTTCTCCATTTATAGTGAATGAAAGTTTGGCTGGATATAGTAGTCTGGGCTTGCATCCGTGGTCTCTTAGTTTTTGGAGAACATCTATCCAGGACCTTCTGGCTTTCATGGTTTCCATAGAGAAGTCAGGTGTAAGTCTGATAGGTTTACCTTTATAAGTAACTTGGCCTTTTTCCTTTGCGGCTCTTAATATTCTTTCTTTATTCTGTATATTTTGTGTTTTGATTATTATATGGCGAGGGGATGTTTTCTTTTGATCCAGCCTATTTGGTGTTCTGTATGCTTCTTGAACCTTCATAGGTACATCTGTCTTCAGGTTGGGAAAGTTTTCTTCTATAATTTTATTAAGTATATTTTCTGTACCATTGAGCTGCACTTCTTCTCCTTCTTCTACTCCAATTATTCTTAGGTTTGGTCTTTTTATTGTGTCCCATATTTCCTGAATGTTTTGTGATGAGAGTTTGTTGGACTTGCTGTTTTCTTTGATCAGAGTGTTTATTTTCTCTATGTTATCCTCAGAATCTGAGATTCTTTCTTCTATCTCTTGTATTCTGCTGGTTATACTTGATTCTGTAGTCTCTATTCGTTTACCTAGATTTTCCATGTCCAGCCGGCCCTCTGTTTGTGTTCTCTTCTTTGCCTCCATTTCAGTTTTCAAGTCATGAACTGTTTCCTTTATCTGCTTGATTGTTTTTCCTTGGTTTCCGAGGGTATCATTCACTGATTTACTCAATTCCTCGAACTTTCTATTATACTTCTCATCCATTTCTATAAGGGCGTTTTTTATATGCTGTTTAAGGGTGTCAATCACTTTCATGAAGTCAGTTTTTTCTACTTCTTCTTGATTAAGGTGTTCATGTCCTCCTGTTGTGGGGTCACTGGCTTCTGGTGGTTTCGTGTTGTTTTTCAGATTGTTGGGAGAATTCCTGCATTGGCGTCTGCCCATCTCTTCCTCCCAATACTCCCCTTTGGATCTTCTTTTACAGGATCAGGTCTTCTTGCCCCCTGATGTACCTTCCCAATGATGTCACTCCCCAGAGATGTTTCTCCACAATGATGTTTCACTCGGTGCCCAGATCGAAACTCCACGCTGCTTGGTTAGCTCGTGAACAAAGGGCCCACCCTGCTCGCTGTGGGCAGGCTATGGGAACAAAGGAGCTACCGGCCACTCCTCTGTCCTCCCGGTTCGGGTTCAGTCCCAGCACCCTAGCAGGCTGAGCAGGGAGGTGCTATGCCCCAAAGAAGGGAGGGAGGGAGGGAGACAAGGGGTGTGGGGATCTGGATGTAAGCTGAATGGGATAGGAAGAGAGAGGCGGTTTGGGCAGTATAGCCCCTGTAGGATGGCCAGGAAGTGTGGGCAGGCTGAGGTATGTTCCCAGCTGCCGCAGCACTCACTCACCACAATGATGTTTCACTCGGTGCCCAGATCGAAACTCTGTGCTGTTTGTTTAGCTCGCGAACAAAGGGCCCACCCTGCTCTCTGCGGGCAGGCTATGGGAACAAAGGAGCTATCGGCCACTTGCCTATGTTTTTATACCAACACCATGATACCTTTATTACTACAGCACTGCAATATACCTTGGAATATGGATTTGTTTCAGCAGTTCTTTGTATTATTTAGAGCGGTAGTTTGAATGTGACTGGGCCCCATAAGCTCATAGGAAGTGGCACTATTAGGAGATGTGGCTCTAATGGATTAGGTATGGCCTTGTTAGAGGAAGGATGTCACTGTGGGAGTGAACTTTTGAGGTGTCATATATACTCAAACTACGCCTAGTGTCTCAGACCACCTTCCGTTGCCTACACATCAAGATGTAGGATTCTTGACTCCTTCTTTAGCACCATATCTACTTGTACACTTTCATGTTCCACCATGGTATTAATGGACTGATCCTCTGAACTGTAAGCTGCCCAATTAAATGTTCTTCTTTGTAAGAGTTCTGTGGTCTTGGTATCTTTTTAAAGCAATAGAAACCTTAACTAAGACCTTTAGTATTCTTTGTTGGTCTCCCATATGAATTTTAATATTTTTAATACAGTAACTAGTAACCGTATATGGCTAATACACTCTTAGAATATAGCTGATCTTCATCGAATTGTGTTGTAGTTATTATGATTTATATGCCAATTTAAAAGACATAGTATGCCAAAATCATAAAATATTATCTTACTATCTTAATATATTAGGTACATTTAAATATTTTGTTTTCTGGAGTAAAATAAATTGCATTATTATTTCATTATCTTTCTCTAATTTCTTTTCATTTTTAAATGTTACATCTAGAAAATTTAATATGTGATTTGAGTTTTTCATAATACTGATCTACATAATTATTAAATAATAAGAAGAAAATTTTGCACAATATAATAATTAGCTGAGGTTAATAGCTCACATTATTATGTCTTCAAGATGTTCCTATATTTAGGTGTGACATTAATTAAGAAACAGACTTAAAAGTCACACTTCTGTGCTCTTAAAGAAATTGTACAGGTTTGTGGGAGATAAAAATTTTACTTAAAGATTATTGAATTATATTAAGTCACAGAAGCAAGGCAGCCAAACTCATCAAACCTCTCAAGTAAGAAGCATCACTGCTTGATATCTACAACTGCTATTTAAACAACTTCGTGAGTGGTAACTTACCATGTTTTCAGATAATGCCTGTTTAGGATCTCAATAAATCTACTTTTTGTCTTTTAAATGAAGAAGAAATCTTTATTTAATGGAATTATCTTGAAGTTATTAAAAAACAGCCCTTTAAAAAATTTCTTTCTAACCTCATTTACTCTATGCCTTACATTTGATTTTCTTGTATCCAATATGGGAGTGATTGCTTTTTTTTTTTACACAAAGAATATTTTATGAGTTTGACTGTATTAGTTTTTTTTTACTTTTTCTTTTCTTCCTTCATTCCTTCATACCTTTCTCCCTTCTTACCTTTCTCTCTTTCCTTCTTTCCTTCTTTCCTTCCTTCCTTCCTTCCTTCCTTTCTTGCTTACAGTTTGCTTTGTTTTTTTGTTTTTGTTTTTGTTATTTTTTGAGACAGAGTTTCTCTGTTAACAGCCTTGGGTGTCGTGGTACTGAACTTACTTTGTAGAGCATGATGCTTTCCAACTCACAGAAATCCACCTGCCTCTGACTTCCAAGGGCTGGGATTAAAGTCATGCATCACCATGCCTGCCTTCATTATAGGCTTTTAAGTAGTCTTTCTGGATCATCTCATCACCCTAATCTTAAATATTTCCTGCCACAACACCATTTATTGATAAGACTATATTCTGGTGATATTCATCTCCTGCTTTCTTATTGAAACTAGGACTACCAGCCCAGGAATAACTCCATGCACATGGGCCAAGCACTTCCACATCCATCAATAACCAAGAAACTGCTCTACTGGCTTAACTAGATCCTAATCTTATGGAGGTATTTCCTTATTTGGGGTTCCCTCCTTTCAGATGACTCTAGCCTGTGCCAAGTTAACACAAATTTTGGCAGCTGGAGAGCCAGAGGCAGGTCCATTTCTATCAGTTTGTGGTCATTGTCTTTGACATAGCAAGTTCTAGGCCAGCCAGGGATAAATTTTGTGACCCTCATGTCAAAATCATTACTGGATGCTAAAAATTTCTTAAACATTTTGTTAAGCACATGCACACACACACACACACACACACACACACACACACACGCACACACACTTGCCCCCCACATATGCACACAAGCACAGAATCTCCCTTAGCTCTCATAGAAGTTTCATCCTCAGTGACATTATCCCCATACTACAAATACATGTCTCAACTTCCCTGAAAGGAGGTAATTTATTTAGAGTTGTATGAATTGATGACTTGGAATTTGCTTTAACTTGTAGGTATGATACAAACTTATAATTTTGAAATGGAGATGAAATGTCATAAATACACACTGAGGAAGCATAATCCAGTAGCTCTGATATCAAAATGCATGCTACTATTAATGAAGTCAGGAATACATACTTTTTATTCTTTTTTAAGAATTGTTTTTTTTTAACTCTATGTGCTGTGTATGCACGTATGTGCACACGGCTGTGTTTGTGTGTAGGTGTGTGTGAATGCACGCACACGCATGTGTGTGTAGGCATTTGTATGTCAATGCAAGTGTCTGCAAAGGACAAATGGAATCTTAGGGTTGTGAGCTTCCTTACATGGGTTCTTAGGAGCCAAATTATTTTTCTCTGCAAGAGAAAGTACATGCTTTTTAACTTCTGAATGATCTCTTCATCCCAAGTTTCTAATTTTCAAATCTTTACTGTCTCTCTGAAAACCTTGTCTGGTACTTTAAGTTCTTCACACAAATAAAGAAATAAGTAAAATCTCTCAGACAGGTTCATGTTGTTCTTCTTCTTCTAAGAAAGAAGGTACAGAAGGTTTATTCCTCTCTTAACTTTCTCTCAGTATGCATTGTCTTAAACTCAAATTATGCCTCCTTAGTCCCAAATTAGACTGAAGAGTCATGGTGAATATTCATTTTTGTTCCACATAGCAAATCTTTAGTGTTTGAAGGCAGACATATATACTACTCCTGCTATGTTAATAGTTTACCTTTTGTTTCCTCTCTTCTAGGCCATAACTTAATATGTGTTTAAAATCCTTTAGACACTTTTTCTATGACTTGAACGTTGTTTCTAAGTAGAGCCCAGATCATTTGCAGGACTCTCAGAGAATGTAGCACTGCTCTGGCTATCGCAAACAAGCACGCCACTGACGTTAGAATCTTCTTAGAAGAGTGTAGACACTTCTGCTAACTGTGTTACCATTTCAAACCTTAATTGATTACAAACCTACTGTTGTTCCATTTGGCATAATTCCACCCCTTTCACCTCTTAACTCATGAAGAAACATAGGATCTCTTTGGCTCCTGATTTAAAAAAAAACTTTTCTTCCTTCACCTACTGCATAATTGTATCCACAAACAATTCCTAATATTCCCAGCCAGACTTCTTGGTTCTCTCACTTGTTTGAATCACCTCTAAGCTCTGCTCTCTTTCCTACCTACTTTCTGTACTAACTGGCAGAACCGGAGCTTTTCCACTGGCTATGGTGAGTTGCTTCTATTCTTAAGTAATCAGCCAAGGTTGGGTAAAAGCAGCATAAGAAAAGAGCAGAGGCAATGAAGATTTGAAGAAAGACAAAATTTAGGACAGATACAATTAAAGTACTGGAACAAAAATAGTGCTAAAAGGAAATAAAAGGAGGGGCAAACTGAGAAAGGAAAGGAAGCCAAACAGACTTTATTGGATGTTTTTGACAGCGGTAAGGTACAGTAGAACACTGTGTCCCTGGCAAAGCTGAAACATTGGGCTCCGGCCAAATAGTTACATCCTAGTGACCTTTGGATAGCTAACCATGTCTGTTCAGCACAGACACATGAGTAAATAAATAAATAAAATTAAAGACAAACACACACATGCACACGCACACGTACACACACAGAGGCACCCCAAAACCAAAAGAGCAGAAGAAATTCAATAAACAAATGCAGTAACAGGGAACTGATCGAAGGTCATCTGTCCCTCACCATAGCCTGTGATTAGCTTGTTGTTCCAACCTACAGCTACCTACTTCCTTGCACTCATTTCCTGGGGGCGGGGGGAGGTGGAGCAAACCAAAATGATGATGCATGCTGATAAGTTCTGAAATGTCCTTCTTTTGGCACCATCCAGGCTTGATGAAACAGAAGCAAACTAGCAAGCCTGGTGAAGACATGGCCTTAGCAAATGGAAGGGTACTCTGGAGAGCCAAGAATCATTTGGCTACAGAAAGGTTCACCTTGCCCAAATAATAGTAGGGCACTTGAAAGGGAGAGAAGCAACCTAATGGCCATACAGTTTTCTCTACCTCTGTTTAGACAGTTTAATGAAGGCTGACCTTTGCTACAAATTTTTCCTGGCAGTCTTTTGCCAATGTAAGCCAAAATTTCTGCTTTTTTATTATTATTTCTCCAACTATCTCCCAATGCATATTTGTTCAGTGGTTAGTCTTCTCTGTCCATCTGTCTAAGAAAAAAGGTACTCATTTTCTCCAGAGTAGATGAAGGACCCTCACTCATTCCAGATGGCATAGGGAGCACTGGACCTTGGTGACACAAACTTTCTTGAAATGAACTGCACAATAGAAATAGAAAGTGTTTGAACTGGTTATTAAAGGGAATTGATCTTGGAGATCATGCATTATATGCCATTTTTTCCAGCCCATTTTCAAGTTGTCAGATAGTGTTACCACCTGACCACCTCAGATCTATTCTGTAAGCCCCCTTCAGAAGAATCCAGATCCAATGTTCCCAAGAGAAAGATTCAGCATCAGTATTTTCTTATTAATTTCAAGTTAAAATTATGTCTTTATAAAGTCATAAGTCATAACTGTGGTTTCTTTTTCATATTTCTGCCTAAAAGAAGACCTCATCACTCATGTACTGGCTAGTTTGTTTGTTTGCTTGTTTGTTTATTTATTTATTGTGTGTGTCAACTTGACACCAGCTAGAGTCATCAGAGAGGAAGGAGCCTCACTTGAGGAAAAGTCTCCATGACATCTAGCTGTAAGGCATTTTCTTAATTAGTGATTGATGGAAAAGGGCACAGCCCATTGTGGGTGGAGCCCTCCCTGGGTGGGGCCCTCTCTGGGCTAGTGGTTCCTGTGGTCCTGAGTTCTATAAGTAAGCAGGCTAAGAAAGCCAAGGGAAGCAAGCCCATAAGCAGCACCCCTCCATGGGCTCTACATCAGCTCCTGTCTCTAGGTTCCAGTCCTCCTGGAGTTCCTATCCTGACTTACTCCATTTATGGACTATGATCTGGAAGTGTAAGCCAACTAAAGTCTTTCCTTCCCATCTTGCTATACTACCATGATGTTTCATTGCAACAATGGAAAGCTTAACCAGAAGAACTCATTTAAGATATTTCACTTCACTTTGTAGCAGTACAATCAGTAATGATTTAGAGATACATTTATTTTGTGTTTTTCCATAGGAGATTGCTCTAGAGTGTTCTCTTACCCCTTATATTAGCCACAGCAGATTTTGTGCAGGGGAGAGGTTTTGAAACATAGACAAGTCTCTTTAATAGTATTTTACATCAAATCCCAGAGACTTTTTGTACTTCTTCATGTCACCACACAGCAATATTCTTTCCCTTCGGTTATGCCATTCAAAAACACTTAAATGGGGATATATCCATTTGAAATATAATATTTTGGTATGATTATATCATGTTTTATCAGTATACCTCATAATAGAGGTATACAGACAGTGGTTCACTGGAAAATGATGCAGTTGAGAAAATTTTTTTAACAAATATATCTTGGCTTTAGTATGGGCTATATTATTTGTTTGCACAATACAACTTGAGCCCTTATTTTTCTGTAAAATACAAATAACAAAATGTAAGACAGTTGTACAAAGGAAGAGGACCATGAAGGAGAGAGAAACATGATTATTATCAGTCTAGAACATCAATCACAACATATATAGGGCATAATCACGCTTAACCATCTTTTCTAGTGAAATCTTTCCTCTAAGCATAGAAAAGGCATAAGTTTCACTTCTGATTTTTCCACAATTGTTCTCTGATCTCTCTACTGTCTTTCTACTGAAAATACCCAGTACTATATTAAGTGTCTAAATCTATTAGAAAATCTTAAGATATATGTTGATAAAATTTCAAACAGTTTGATGACCATTTTCAATTTGTTTCCCTTAAACAACTCAAACTGAAGTGTACCTTCATGTGATTCACTACCTTGGGGTTGTCGTTTTGTAATTTCCAACATGACCAGTTTTCCAATACCTTGCTAAATCTTCCATCATGACTGCTTCAGACCCATTCTTGATTCTCCTTGTGTCATGGTTTTTGTTTTGTTCATTATGTCCTTTCCATAAGTTCATATTTTCCTTTTCTTAAACATTAAATTCAATATATTCTCATTTTATTAACTACATTTTGTACTATGTACTAAGAAATACTTTAGAAAATGTTATTTTAAAACATAATATTTTCTTTAATGATTTTTAAAATGACTTTTCAACCATCAGAATGAATATTAAACAGTGGTATTCAGTGACTACCATGATTTAGCATAAGCCCATATTCATAAAAAGAAATAATCCATTTTCATTAGAAAAATTACAGGTTAACAATGAAGCTTAGGTGAAAGGTATCTAACTTACCTGTTTGCTAAAAAAAAAAAAATCCATTTGAAAAATGAGAAAATTTGCTTAAGTAAATGTAGGATATGGAGGATGTAGATCTATATGAGTTGAAATAAAGCTCTACCACTCTCCCTCTTCATGTCCTCCAGCTAGCATCTGCCAGCTACCCAGCTAGCCTCCATCAAAATTCTCCCATGTCCTTGTCATTCTCAAGTTGATTATTATTGTTATATACATACATATCCGTGGTATGTATGCATGTATATGCTGCAGTTTAATAAATACAACTTGCTGGGTCTTTTTTCTTTTTGATTGTGTGTATACGGTATCAAGACTAAAGACTCTGCCTTAGACAATGAATAAGTGTGCTCACCTCTGGGAGATGCTGATGCTTTTTCCCACAGCCATTATTATTGCCTGTAGATGAATGTTTAAGGGTGAGAACCCACAAAATGATCCCATTTAGATTTTTTGAAAAAGAATACTCTTGATTTATTTATTGAATTCCCATTTGTTGAATATTTGCATTTATGTTAGGTGCAGTATTGATACTAGTTATGCCATGGTAGACAAATCATGCCAGTTTTATCTCTTGAGAAACAAATGTTCAAAGGCATGCTTATTTCAGGTCATTCTGAATAAAACTATGAAGGAAGATAAAGGATTGAAGATAATTGAATAATGTATGTTGTAAATAGAATTGTGATGAAATTTGGACAGAGTTGTAGAGGAAGACTCATTTGATCAATGGTACAGAGTGTTTCTCACGCAATCACAGCAAGAAAAGGGATAACAGTGGCTGGAGCAAAGAAATGTCAGGCTTTTTTGTTAACACTGGGACTTTGGAACACTGAAAAATGAACAAAGGGGAGGAGAAATAAAAAGTAATGATAGAAAGATTGATGGATAGATAGATAGATAGATAGATAGACAGATAGATAGAATTGTAATCAAAACTTAAAGTACATCGATTTTAATGAAGTATAGTTTGCATGTAAGAAGCAGCCAGAGATAAGACTGATGTGGAATTCAGGTATCAGTTACACCTGGCCTACAAGCCACTTTGAAAGAGTCTTCTCCTTCATTGTACCATACACAGGATAATAGGTCACTAAAGAAATTTAAGCCAGAAAGGGGCATGATTCAATTTGCACTTCAGAAAGGTCATTACTAGTAACAGTGAGGAGAATGAAATGCAATATAGTGGTATCAATTAAGAGGCTGTTATACTGACCTGGTGACAGACAGCTGAGTTTCTAAATTAAGGAGGATATTTGAGACAGTTAACAGGTAGATTAGGCAAGATTCCGTCTTCTGTTTGGTGTAAGGGATTAATGACAAGGAATAAGTGGGATGATTTACATATTATAGGAGCAAAATCTCACAATATATTGCTGTTTAATAGTCTATAAATGTTAATTTTTATTCTAAAATGCTACTAGCCAGAGTCTATACATTTCAGTAGGAATTATAATTTTTGATTATACTTAATCCATGGTATGAATTTATTGCCTCAGTGAACAGATAAAATAGGTTGAAAGCTAATATGCATGAGGGCAACAATCATGATTAACATTATGATAAAAGTTTTATATATATAATTTCAATTATCATATTTGCCAGGCATATTTGCATATCATAGATGAAGAGAGAAAATTTCCAATGTTTATTTCAATATCAAATGACTAAAAATATAAGGGATAAAACTTTTCATATACAGAAGAGTAAAAATGTAATGCTTCAGATTAGTAATGTGTTATTCTGGTTTAGAGCGTTTAGCTTTCAGACTTGAAGGAATGACTGTGTTAGAACTCATGTACAGTCTTTTGTGAAATAATAAACAGTAAAATATATTCTCACAGATGATAGGGATTTAGATAATCTAAGTCACAAGATATACTTTGATTTCTTATCACCAATTGTCTTTTTGTTTGCTTTACCATAAAATCTAATTAAAAATACATTGGATACAATGCTTAGTGTAGCATATCTAAACTGTGGTATATTTATTTTTCATTGGAGTTAACATTTTTACTGTACTAGAAAGCTAAGCTACTTTTTAATATATACCTGGTATACCCAGTACAAACATGTTTCCACCTAGGACAACGGCACACAAAAGAGATTTTCTGCCTTTCATGAAGTTTATACATATTTCTGCACTTGCTATCTGAGTGGGAGGGAAATGATAAAATATGTGGACTCTGAAGTCTGATTGCCTGCCTGAGACTGAATTCTGGCTAATGCCTAGCTTTATGTATGAAGAGAAGCAATGCAGACTGGTATACCTAGAGTTGAACAGTGAAGAGATCCATTTGCTTTAAGCATTGTAAATATGCTTTCAAGAGAGGGGGACCAAAATCAAGCTTCTTCTGAAGGCCAGCCAAAAGGCCTTGGACTTTATTCAGAATACCAAACCCGGTGTTGCAACTCACTGATGTGTCAAAAGTAATCTGTTACCCATAAGAGTTAAAGTACCAATGTCTGCAAATGATTTACCTAAAAAGAAAATTGAGTAAAGTAGACTCCAGGTTATCCTATAATAAGATCCTCTTTACTACGTTGTTATACAATATGTTTCTTTTTAAATCAGACACAATGCTGGGCGTAGTTGTAAGTTACTTACTGAGATTTACACAAAACCTTCCCATGTATGCAAATTCATTCTATAATGTGTGACAACAATTGCCAATATTTTAATGCTAGAATATTTATAAGGTATAACTTTGCAGTAACTTATATACCTTTTCCCTGTTTAACGCCTCCACTTAGGAGTCTTTATTATTAGGAAGAAGACAAGGATAGGTAAAAGGATGTTCATTCATACTTTGGTGATAATAAGCACAGTTGTTTCTGTGATATTATCACAAGATATGTTGCAAAATACATGGTCAATAAATATATGTAATACTCAAAATTATAAATGCAAAGGAGATTCTTTTAAACATCGGGGTCATTTTAGCTGTTGTGTAAAGCAAATGCATTTATATGGCAGCTAAAGTCATGGATGACTTTGTGATTTCAACAAGTTAAAGAGACGTTTCTTTTCAAATCTTGAGAAAATTACCCAGAAACTAGCAGATTACTTCCACCAAATTAGCACTTAATTAAGAAAATAAAATCATCATTGAAATTATTTTAAAACTTTAATTTTCTATGTGAATTTATTTTGATATCAGAACTCTAATAAGTTCCAACAGTTAATTTCATTATTCAAAGTTTTAAATGGTCCTATTAATAATAAACTGTTACATCAAATTTTTTTACTTACCTGTAAAAAATTTTGTTGTATAATAAAATTTGTGTATGTTGGTTAGATTGAAACTGTTACATCAAATTGATTTTACTTACCTGCAGAAAATTTTGTTATATAGTAAAATTTGTGTATGTTGGTTAGATTGAAACTGTTCAGAAATTACTATTATATATTGAGTACCAACTACGGTGATGAAGATTGTTCTTATAAATTGGAAGCAATTGGTGGTCTCTGAAGACATAAAAACATACCAGATGATTTGGACATGATTTCATAAAGCGAATACATGCAAAATGCATCATTTTATAGAAATAATTGATCATTAGGGAGATAACTTTGATGGCTAATTGCAATGCAAGTCAAGTCTACTGATGGGCAAAAATAAAAATATTTCTTAAATGTTTTACAGATATTAGATAGAACCATATGACGTGACTAGTGCACAACTAATCTAAGTCAGAACTTTATCCGTACACAACTGTGAGAAATAAGCTAAATGACAGAGGTGAGTACTGATGGGCAGGTCATGGCCTGGTGGCTTAAAGAATAGAAATGATTCTAAAATAATAATTATAACATTAAACTGTTATTATGTGCTAGTTCACATGTAAGCATGTACATGTGTTAGGCCATCCAAACCATTAACCCGTAAGGTAAGTACTCTGTTAGCACCAATAATAGAGGAGAAAAGCAAGGTGTAGAAACATTATGTAATTGTGCACTGTTTAATGGGCCATCTAGTAGAAGTCTGAAAGACAGTGGTGCTCAGGGTGATTTGAGCTGAGAGACCTTGCTCAAGAGGCTTCATAAGAAAAACTGTAGTATGTGGCCTAGAGAATGTACTTGTGATATTTTGGCAAGAAATGCAGCTGTTTTTTTTTTTCCCCCTTGTCTGAAAAGTCTGCCTGAGAGTAAAGTGACGAGTTTTGGATTAATTTCACTGATAGAGGAAATCTCAAAACAGCCTAGTATAGACTCTGTTGTGGGTTGTTAGTGTTAACTCTAATGAAGATTTATAATGAAAAAGAGCAATCTGAGCAAGGGAAAGTGGACAATTTGAGGAGAAACGGAATACCAAGATGTGGAATGGAGCTAAGTACTGTGCTTGAGGAGATAAACGGATTAAGAAATGGAATAAAGGTAGTGGTGACCTCAGGGCAAGATCTCACCTTCCACTTTCCAATTAGGGGAAAGGAATTAAGTGAAAGCTTAAAGCCAGGTGTGCTGGGGCATGCCTATAATTCCTGCCCTCCAGAGGCAGAGGGAGGTGGATCTCGGAGTTTGAAGCCAGCCTGATCTACACATCCAGTTTCAGGACAGCTAAGCTTAGGCAGTAAAGGAAGTCATCAAAAACAGCAAGCTAGTAAAGATATAATTGAACAAGGGAATCATGTTCCAGCCCCAGAATGCAGCAGAATTTGGCAGCATTAGTCACATAGTTCTGGATTTAGAGTCAGGATAGAAGAAGGCATAATAGAATAGTCTTCCACGACTAAGAAAAGATGTTGAAGCCACACATGTGTCAGGGATGTCCCCTGAAAGGAGGCCAGGAGAGGCCATTGTGCAAAGATAGGAAAGTGAAGTATGGATTGATTCATAGATGCCAAAGTTGTGGGATACCTAACAAGACTGCTAATAGGAGTTGAACCAGCAGCCCAAGCGAAAGAAGTGTGTTGCAGTCTCTGGTTTTCTGTCTTGCTTTGGTTCATTATTTCCTCACTATCTTCCCTTCCATTTTGGAATGGTAATGTATATCCTGTGCCATTATATGTTGCAAGTATGCAATCTGTTTTCTTATTTTGATTTATAGGGATCGCAGTTAATAGATTGCAAGAATCTCAGAAGGGACTTTGAATGTTGGACTTTTAAATACTGTTGAGACTCTGATAAACTATAGGGACTTTTGCAATTAGACTAAATGCATTTCTACATTATGTTATGGCTACAAGCCCATGGGGTCAGGGAGAGAAACATGATGGTTTGAAGAGGAATGCTCCCCATAAACTAATATGTTTGAATGCTTGGCCTTCAGAAAATGACATTGCTAGGAGGTGGGACTTTGTTGGAGAATGTGTGTCACTGTCAGGGTGGGCTTTGAGGTCTCAGAAGCTCAGGTCAGTCTCTTCCCTACTGTCTGCAGATCAAGATGTAGAACTCTCAGTTCGTTCTCCAGCACCATGTCTCCCTGCACACCATCATGTTTACTGCCATTATGATAATGGAGCAAAATTCAGAGATGGTAAGCAAACCCCAATTAAATGTTTTCCTTTATAAGAATTGCCATAGTCCAGTGGGGCCAGGATTTAACCCCAGTGCATGAACTGGTTTTTGGTGTACGTTCCCTATGGAGAGATATCTTGCTCAGCTTCAACATACGGGGAACGGCTTGGTCCTGACTCAAATTGATATGCCAGATTTGTTGACTCCCCATGGGAAGCTTGACCCTTTTTAAGGAGTGGATGGGAGATTGTGTGGGGAAAAAGTAAGGGGGAGTGGGAGGAGTGGGAGGAGGCAGAACTGTGGTTGGTATGTCAAATGAAAAAAGAAACTTTTAAATTAATTTTTTTAAAAAGAATTGCCATAGTCATGTTGTCTCTTCACAGTAATAAATCCTAAGACAGAGTTCATTTCTCAAAACATTGACTTGCGTACCTATTATTTGCTATATTAAAGTGCTTAAGCAATAAGTTCACAGCTTAAAGCATATGTATCAGTTACTTTTCTACCGCCATGGCAAAACAAATGCCCTGACAAAGATAACTTATACAAGAAATTATTTAATTCAGCGTTTCATGGATCCAGAAAGTTCATAACCACCATGGTGGGGAGTAAGGCAGTGGGAAAGCAGACATGGAATTGAAACAATAGCTGAGATCTCACACCTGATTTACAGGCAGAAGGCAAAAAGAGAGGTAGAGCACTGACTGGAAATAATGTTGGCTCTTTAAATCTCAAAAGTCAATTCACAGTAGCACAGTTTCTCCAACAAGGTCAAACACCTTAATCCTTCAAATATTAGTCTATGGGGACCATTCTCTTTCAAACTACTACACGGTAGAATAAATAGACAACAGGAAACTCAATTTTACCAGGAGGAAGATTTTAGAAAGCAATGTCTTGTGCCAGTTAAAGTAATAAGGGATTGATTAAAATTTCTGCCCTTTAGGGATAGCATTATGTTTCTTCTTCTTTTTAGAAATATGAGTACTGCATTTATGCTATCATAAATTTTTGTTTCTTCGTGCTCTGTAGTCTCATAAACTTCAGGATTTCCACTTGGGACCTAAAGTGCAGCCCACTCTATGACTGTGACATTTTGTATTCATATCATCCTGGGATTAGGAATAAAGTGTGGACTAACATATTATTTTTTTCATTACTAATCAGAGAGGTAATTGTATGGTACTTTATGTAGGTGAATTTGACATTATGATTATCAAATGATTCAATAGCTGTCCACTAAATATATACCTTACAGAAATTACAGCGTCAGGGCTAAGAAAAAATGATTAATAGATGGATAAATAGATCTAAGAGATAGCTAAGTGTTATTTATCAGAGCAAATAACCTGAGAAACTAAACTGCCCACTAAAAGAATTGATCCAAACAATTATATGTTTTGAAATAAAATGCTACCACAAATATGATGAAAGTATATTAGTATAATAATGTAGAAAGGTGCTTAATGTATATTAAGTGAAAATGTGAAAAACAATGCATACGGTATCTCTTCATTTTCTGAAAAACTGCATGTGATTATTTTTATATAAAGAGGTAAATTTTGTGAGATAAGCGGTATCTTAAAGATACATTCTCCATTAGCTGGGAATGTTTTTGGAAAAGTTTTTAACATTTTGTGTCATAAATAAATTGGTTTTAAAAGCAAGAGTTATATTTCTTTTTGTACTTTTAATTGAAAGTTAATATATTAAATTATGATCATGTTTCCACCTCCCACATCTTGTCCCAGATCCTCCCTAAATCCCCAGCCATCCAATTCCATACCTTCTTTCTCTGCCTTTAGATAGCAATCAGGACAATTAAAGCAAATATAATTGAAAAAAAAGAATAGAAAAACCACAGAAACACACACATGCATGCACACGCACATAAACATACAACACACACCAAACTGATAAGGACACAAAATTATAAACCACAATATGCAAGATCAGAAAGATTTTTTTAAATGCCCTAGCAACGTAATATGAGACAAAAAATAATAAATCACCACTGAGCTTGTTTTGAGTTGGCCATCTACTGCTGGGCATGGTGCCTACCATTAATGGTGGTTTATATACCAAGTCAAACTCCACTGGAGAAAACTAATTTTTTCTTTGCAAGCACAATTGTTGATAGCTTATTGTTTTGGGAGGTGGCTTATGTCCACTTTACTCTGTCTGTGCTGGAACTCCATCTGACTTGAATCTGCTCAGGCCCTGTGCATGCTGCTACAGTCTATGAGCTAATACGTGAGTCAGTCCTATTGTGTTTGGAATAGGAATGTGTCCTTCATGTCATTCATTTCCCCCGACTCCTTCTATCTTCCAAACTCTTCTTCTGCTTAGACCCATGCACCGTGAGGGGAGGGATTTGATGAAAATATTCCATTTAGAATTAAGTATCATAAAATCTCTGACTGTCTCCATTTTCTAGTTGTGTGTCTCTGTGTTAGTTCTTAACTTCTGCAAGAGGAAGCTTCTCTAATAAGCAGAACATTGTTAAGAGACTTTTTATCATTGTGTTCCTTTAGCAGAACATCGTATTTTGTATTCTTCTACATTCATGGCATATCTAATCTGAGGTTCTTTGCCACCTGAGCAGTGTCAAGCATAGGTTCCATCTTGTGGAATGGTGCAGGCAGAAGTTTCTGTACCACCAGTCAGTTCCCAAATAACCACATGGAGACTTATTATTAAGTATAAATGCTCAGCCAATAACTTAGGCTCTTACAATTTAAAGTAACCAATTTCTGTTGATTTGTATGCTGGAATGTGGCTCAAGGCTTGTTACATCATTTTCTACAATCCTCCTCCCTCTGCATCTGAACCCCACCATTCTACATGGGTTAATATGAATTCTCAAGTTAGTTTTAATTGCAATTTCCCCTGATGAATAAGGATGTTGAAATTTTAAAATGCTTTTCAGCTATTTATATTTCTTTTATTCATTTATTTATTTTGAATACTATTTAATTTTGTGCCCCATTTTAAATTGGGTTGTTTTCCTGGTGTTCACACTTTTTCTTTATATTTGAGGTACTGAACATCTATCAAATATATAGCTGGTATATAAAGAACTTTTCCATTCTTTAGGCTGATGAATTTTTCAGAATGATGGCGTCCTTTACGATAGAGACACCTTTCATCTTAATGAGGTTCTAATTATTAATTATTGGTCTCCTGTTCAGAAAATCTGTTCCTATTCCAATAAGTTCAAGTCTATTCCTCAGCTTATAGTCTATCAGAATCAGGGTATTTAATTTTATATTGATCCTCTTGGAGTTGAGTCTTGTATGGTTGACCAATGTGGATCTATTTTCATTCTTTATATGTAGTCATGCTGTTTGATCAACACCAATTTCTGATATTGTTGTCTTTTCTCCTTCAGTTTCTATTTTGTAGGATAGTTTCAGGTACTGGTATTGGTATTTCTTTGAAGAACTGGTAGAATTCCATTTTGTCTTTTCCTAGGCCTGGGCAGTTTTTTTTAGTTGTGAGTTTTAAGGTTTTTTATCCCTAGGGATTACCTGTATATTTAAATTGTTTATTAGCTTTTATCACCTTTAGGTTATTCATATATATATATATACATATACATACACATACATACATACATACATTTTATTATTCCAGTTTGCTAGAGCACAAGATTTAAAAGTACGTGTTTATGATTCACTGGATTACCTTGCTGTCTATTTTAATGTCCTCCTTTTTATCTCTAATTTTATACTTTGATTATCTCTCTGAATTTTTACTAATTTGACTGAGGGATTGTCAATACTGTTAATATTTCTCAAAGAACAATTCTTCCTTTCATTGATTCTTTTTATTTTTCTTTTGTATTACTTTGTTCTGCTGGTTTGCTTCTTTCTATTTCATCTAGTTTAGCACTGAATTTAATTATTCATTTACATATACTCATTTTTTGAATTGTTTCTTTTTGTTGTTCTAGAACTTTCAGGTATCCCATGAAGATGTTAATATGAGATCTCTCCATTTTTTTTTTTTTTTGCTGTAGGCACTTAGTACTATAAACTTTGCTGTTAGAACTACCTTCATTTTTCTCATAGTTTGGCATATATTACAACTCATTTCCATTAAATTCTAAAAAGTTTTAATTTTTCTTGCTGATTTCTATCTGGACTAATTTTAATTTATTACTTAATTTTTTAGTTTCCAAGAGTCAGTGTACTTTGTATCATTGATACCCAGTTTTAGTCCACAATGATCAGATGGAATGCTTATTAAGTAAAAGTTTGATCTTTTCATAGTGTCTCAGATCAGTTTCTTTGACTAAACTATCCATTTATCTTGACTTTAAGACCTGAAGTTCTCTCTTTCATGTCGTTTTTTTATACATGTAAAACTTTATTGACACAATAATATTGGACTATCATCTCTCCTGAGTCTCATTGAAGGTGTTAATATATAGGGATAAAATTAGTTCCTCTTGTATATATGTAATATAATATGAATAATTGTTTCATTTTTGAGTAATTATAATTATTTAGCATTGCAATCATTAGTTTAATCAGTAGACAAATTTGTGAAAGGTTATCTGTAAATTATATTTCTCTAGGAGCTGATGAAAAAACTTTGGGGCCACCCACTTAGGGACAAAGGTTAATATCGTTTAGTGGGTCATCTAAAGAGAAAATTCTCCACTGCTGTGTCTTCTTTTTTTTCTATTTTTTGTTTTATTAAATATTTTTAATTAAAAAATTCTGCCTCCTCCCCGCCTCCGATTTCCCTCCCCCTCCCCCCACACCCCACTCCCCACACCCCACTCCCCAAACCCTACTCCCCTCCCCCTCCCTCTCCAGTCCAAAGAGCAGTCAAGGTTCCTTGCCCTATAAAAATCAGTGTGGCGGTTTCTCAGAAAATTTGGGATCAACCTACCCCTGGACCCAGCAATACCACTCTTGGGAATATACCCAAGAGATGCCCTATCATATTACAAAAGCATTTGTTCAACTATGCATATAGCAGCATTATTTGTAATAGCCAGAAACTGGAAACAACCTAGATGCCCTTCCATGGAAGAATGGCTGAAGAAAGTGTGGAATATATACACATTAGAGTACTTCTCAGTGGTAAAAACAATGACTTCTTGAATTTTGCATGCAAATGGATGGAAATAGAAAACATTATCCTGAGTGAGGTAACCCAGACCCAAAAAGATGATCATGGGATGTACTCACTCATAATTGGTTTTTAGCCATAAATACAGGAAAGTGAGCCTATAATTCACGATCCTAGAGAAGATAAATAAGAAGGTGAACCCAAAGAAAAACATAGTTATTTCCCTGGATATTGGAAGTAGTCTTTCATGTCTTTTAATTTGTTTGGTGATGCTTACATTGGATGCTTTTATTTGACTTCCTGAGATTTTAATTTTCAGTTTTATTTCAATTTGGGTTTTCTTTAGTGATTCTATTTCCTTGTTAAGTTCTAGTTTCATAGTTGAAAATGTTTTCCTGCTTTCAGTTTTCATTAAGGCATTTCTCCATATTTTATTTGGGGCCCTTGAACATATTCATAATTGCTGTTTTCAAGTCCTTGTCTTGTGCTTCAGCAAATTGCTTTTCTGGGGAATTTTTCAATCATGTTGCTGCCTTGGAGGGAAGACATGTTTTCCTGGCTGTTTGTGTTTGTCTTTCTGAGCTTAGTCTAGAAATCTGGAGGTTTTGGAGTTTTTGTTCACCAAGATATTTGGTTCCATCTTTGTAGGGAAGGTGTTATATTCTTTGATTGCTGTTGTCTACTCTGGATTTTAGGCAGTGTTGTGACTGGGGGTGGGTTTCCATGGTGTAGAATGTTCTAGCAGGACATGTGTCACAAAGGAATGGACTAGAATGAAAGCCTGAAACAAGCAGTGTTAAAGAACTAGAGGAATCCAAGAGTAACATTTAAAAGGCATAGTCTCCAGGGGACAGTGATGGGATGGGAGAAGTGGCTCCTACAGTCAGGCTTCAGCAAGACTAGGAGTAATTCTGGGAAGACTAGAGTGGAATGGAGAAAAAAAGCAACACCACCATCTCATTAGATGAAGAAAAGATATGTGAAAAAATATAACAGCACTTCATGAAGAGATTAGGGATATAAGGGACATATCTAAACATAATAAAGGCAGGTTACAGCAAGATCATAGCCAATATCAACTTAAGAGAAACTCAAAATCTTCAAGAAGACAAGGCTGTCAAATCTCTGTATCAATTCAATATAGTACTTGAAATATTAGCTAGATTAATAATACAATGAAAGGAGATCAAGGGGATACAAATTGGAAAGAGAGTAGTTAAAATATCTTTATTTGCAGATGATATGACAGTATACGTAAGCAATCATAAAACTTCTACCAGGGAACAGCTACATCTGATAAGCTCTTTCCGCTAAGTAACTGAATACAAAATTAACTCACACAAAAAAAATCAGTATTCACTTTGTATACAAATGACAAACAGACTGAGAAAGAAATCAAGGAGAAAACTTCTTTCATAATAATCTCAAATAATTTAAAATATCATTAGGTAACTCTAACCAAACACGTGTAAGTTTCATAAGATAAACCTTAAAGTATTTGAAGAAGGTATCCAGAGATTGAAGTATCTCCCATGCCCATGGATTGGTAGAATTTTCCAACACAATTCTTAACAGACCTTGAAAAAACAAGTCTCACCTTCATATCAAAGAACAAAACACACAGGATAGCTAAGCAATCTGGAAAGAACCACTGGAAATTTTACCATTCCTGATTACTTCAAGTTGCACTACAGAGCTCCAGAAAAGAAAAAAAAAACCCACATTAAAATCATTAAAAACAGATGTATTGATCATTAGACTCAGACCAAGATATAAATAAAAAGAAGACCCAGATATAAATCCATACACCTGTGGACACCTGAATTTTGATAATGAAGCAAGAAATGCACACTGGATAAAAGGACAACATTGCTAAAAATTAAATGGTGCTGGTCAAACTTGAGGTCTCTATGTAGATAGATGCAAATAGATTCTTATCTTTTACCCTTTGCAAAACTCAAGTCTAATTGGCTCAAAGACCTAAACATAAAATTAGATATACTGAAGTTGATAGAAGAAAAAGTGGGGAAAATAACCTTGAAATCATTGGCAGAGAAGACTTCCTGAAATGAACATCAATAGCACAGGCATTAAGACTAGCACTTAATAAATGGGACCTGCTGAAACTGAAAAGCTTCTGTGAAGCAAAGGACACTGTCAGACAAAATGACAGCCCACAAAATGGGAAAAGGATTTTTACTAATTCCACATCTGATACAGTACTAATATCCAAAGAGGTTGTGGAGTAAGGGGTACAGTCATCCATTGCTGGTGGGAATGCAAACTTGTACAACCACTTTGGAAATCAGTGTGGCAGTTTTTCAGGAAATTCGGGATCAAACTACCCCAGGACCCAGCAATACCACTCTTGGGAATATACCCAAGAGATGCCCTATCATATTACAAAAGCATTTGTTCAACTATGTTCACAGCAGCATTATTTGTAATAGCCAGAACCTGGAAACAACCTAGATGCCCTTCAATGGAAGAATGGATGAAGAAAGTGTGGAATATACACATATTAGAGTACTACTCAGCGGTAAAAAAACAATGATTTCTCGAATCTTGCATGCAAATGGATGGTAATAAAAAACACTATCTTGAGTGAGGTAACCCAGACCCAAAAAGATGAACATGGGATATACTCACTCATAATTGGTTTCTAACCTTAAATAAAGGACATTGAGCCTATAATTTGTGATCCTAGAGAAGCAAAATAAGGTGAACCCAACAAAAAACATATAGTTATCCTCCTGGATATTGGAAGTAGACAAGATTGCCGGGCAAAAATTGGGATCTTGGGGGTGGGGTGGGGATAAGAGGAGATGGAGAGAGAAAAGTGAGAAGGGGAGGATTGGGGGAACTTGGGGGAATGGGATGGTTGGGACCAAAATATACAAAGAACTCAAGAAACTAGATATTAAAAAACAAAATCCAATTTTAAAATGTGGTATACTAAACAGAGAATTCTCAATAGAGGAAAATCAAATTTCTGAGAAACATGTAAAGAAATGTTCAACATCTTTCACCATCAGGGAAATGCAAATCAAAACTACTTTGAGACTCCATCTTATACCTGCCAGAATTGGTAAGGTCAATAACACAAGTGGCATTTCATACTTGTAAGGATGTGGAGAAAGGGGAATACTCCTCCATTGGTGGTCAGAGTGCAAACTTGTACAGCCACTATGGAAACTATTATAGTGGTTTCTCAGAAGGTTGAGAATTGATTTACCTCAGGATCCAGCTATACTGCTCTTGAGCATCGACGCTAAGGACACATAATCCAACAAGGAGAATTGGTCAACCATGCTCACTGTTGCTCAATTCACAATACCCAGAAACTGGAAGCCACCTAGATGTTCCTCAACAAAAGAATTGATAAAGAAAATATGTGGTACATTTACATAACGGGGTGTTAATCAGCTGTTACAAAAATGCTATCATGAAATTTGTAGGTAAATGGATCAAACTCATTAGCATCATCCCAAATGAGGTACCCCAGATCAAGAAACATAAATATGGTATGTATTCACATATATGTGGATATTAGTCTTTAAATAAATGATAAAAAAGCTACAATCCATGGGCCCAGAGATTTTAGGTGTTAAAGAAGGAACAAAGTGGGAACACTTGGATCTCTCTGGGAGGGGGTAATAGAATAGATTTTATGGATCGACTGGGAGTGGGTGGGGATGTAAAGCAGAAGATCAAGTGGGGTGCAGAAGAAGAGATAGGATAGAGGGAGAAAATATGGGGAAAGAGAGCTGAAACTGAGGGACATTTGAGGCACGGTATAGAAATCTAGTGCAGTAGAAACTTCCTAAAATATATGAAGGTGATCCTAATGAGGTTTTCTGATAATGGGGGAAATAAAGTCACAACTAGCCATCGCTTGCCATCAAAGAAGTCTTCCAATAGTGGGATTGGGTTGAATTCAGTTCAGTTTTTGGCTAAGGGGTTCCATGAAAATACCCAAACAACCCAGGCTGCTGCTAAGACAGTTTTGCTCTCCCCAAACTGATAGTGATCTCCCAATGGTTAGTACACCACCCACGCAACTCACTGAACATGGAGAGGCCAAGCTGATGCCTACTTGGAACCTTCACCTCTATGTTCAGTGTCTTTTGTTTCAGGAAGGTACTCGGCATCCTACCAAAGTATAATCATAAACAATGACTCATGCACAAACATTTTCATCTACAATGGCGTCCTCTAGAAGATGTGGTAGATCAACGGTGCCACAAAACTTGTAGGAGTAGCTAATATATGTTTTTATTTGACTTAAGGAGTACTCCCTGAGATGGAACCCATACCTGAAACTGCTTGGGTGACCAAGAACCAGGGACTAGATAGGACAGAGAGCTAGGCTAAAACCAAACATTCTAATCTAAACAAAAGTATCACTAAAATAACTCCTAGTGATATTCTGCTATACTCATAGATCAGTGCCTTATCCAATCATCATCAGAGGAACTTCTTTCTGCAGCATACAGGAATAAATGCAGAGAGACCCACAGCCAATTGTGAGGCAGAGTTAGTTCTTGGAACACATGGCTCTGAATGGGATATCTCTAGAAAATCCCTCCCCTCAGAGCTCAGGGAGTCCTGCAGAAGAGGAGGCCAAAAGAGTGTAAAAGCCAGATATGCTAGAGGACACCAGGAGAACAAGGCCATCTGAATCAACTAAGAAAGGTACATCTGAACTCCCAGAGACTGAAGCAATAAGTACAGGCCTACACAGCTTTTCACCAGGTCTTCTGATTAAAGATTATACCTTTCAGCTTATTAGTTTTATGTAACTTCGGACTGATTGTAAGAACTACTGTGTCTCACTTGGAACTCTTTTTCTCTTGTGGACCTGCCATGTCTAACTTCAATATGATAATTTTTGCTTTATCTTATTATATTTTTTTCATGTTTTTTGGTTATCTCTTAGAAGCCTGTTATCTTCTAAAGTAAAACAGAAAGGGAGTGGATCCAGAGGAGAGGGGAAGTAGGAAGGAACTGGCAGGAGTAGAGGGAGAGGAAATTGCAATCGGGGTAAATTCTGTGAGAAAAGGATCTACTTTCAATAAGATGAAAGTGTAAGAAAAAAGCCTTCTTTGCTGTTGTCATACAGACACTTAGAGCTACAGTGTTCTCTCTTGGGACTGCATTCATTGTGTCCTTTAAGGTTTTGTTATTTTGTACTTTCCTTTTCATTTGTTTCTAGTAATTTTCTACATTTTTCCTGATTTCTTCAATATTCCAATAATTGTTCAATAATGTATGTTTAATATCCATGAATTTGTATGTTTTCTACTGTTGATTTCTATTTTCCTGTGTGGTCATATAATACATGAAGTTATTTCAGATTTCTTTTATTTTATGCATCATGTCTTAACATGTGATCAACTATAGTGCAAGTTCCATGGACTGCAGAGAAGGAGGCATAGTCTGTAACGTTTAGGTGGCATGTTCTCTAAATGCTGATGAAGCTCATTTGATCTATAGGATAATTTAAACCCAGTGTTTCTGTGGTTTTTTCCCAATAGCCTACAGGATGCAGTACCTACGTCATCTCCTTTTATATGTTGGGGTTACTCTGTGATTTTAAAGTCTTTAGTATTGGTTTTATGAGTTTTTGTGCAACAGTGATCAGTGTGAATGTGTTTCAAATTATAATATTCTCTTGATAAATAGCTCTCTTAACTAGCATGAAGTAACTTTGTCTCTTCTGACTAATGTTTGTTTGAAGACTGTTTGGTCTGATATCAGCATAGTGACACATGATTCTGGGTAATATGGCAGACAAGAAATCAGATAATAACAAATGGTTGATTACAGATTGCTTATTAAAGAGAGCACAAATACTTAATCACCCCATCTGCTACTTTTGCAATCCCCGAACTAATCGGATCAACAGCCTAATAAACCTGTTTTACCATATACCCCACAAAAGTTCTCTATCATAGGACTGGGCTTGCAGCTGGAAGAACAATGAAAGGAGCAACCACTACCATAGTGGCATGTTACCCCAGATAAACTTGATTAAGAGACACTATCAGGAAATCTAAAATATTATTGTTGGAAGATACTTCACAGAAAGTGCTCCAACAACTTCTGCCATGGCTACCATCAGTGCCCAAACAGGGATAGTTAAGATTTAAGGAAATAAGTCTGTATTTAAACATGGTTTTGGCATCACACACTCACAAGCTGTTTCAAACTCCCTATGAATGTAAGAATTGTGGCTGAGCAGAGTTTGATTCCGCTACCCATAGCTCGGAGAACAGTCAAGATATCTCTATACAAAACAGAAACTGAAAAGAATGACACTTTTTTATTATTACAGGGAGTACACTCCAGTCCAGGAACAATAAAATGAAGCAATGGATTACTCAAAGAAAGGGAATCAGTTTTTAGCCCAGGGATGTCATTTGCTTATATTTCTACCCATGTCTCATCTTTCTCAATGGATATTTTTTGACTACCATTGACTCCATTTTTTTTATATCTCTATCCAAAATCTCCTTCCTCCTCTACAGTTATTTCTTTTCTACATAGAGGAGGAAGGAATTGTAGCAGGCCAACACTGTCCCCTACTGTTTGTACCCTTTGCTATTTTGTTCTCTAACTCCTTTTCTTTCCCTTTCTCTTTGAAAACTTTCTTCCTTCTTTTCTTTTTTCCTGTAGCCATTCCTCTTACTGTTACATCTACCAAAGCCTCACAGATGAACTGGGTTATGAAAATGGGCACATATCTTATCTTTCCCTCCTTCTTTTAGTTTTTATTCAACAACACTCTCATGGATCTACTTCATTTGTTCCTTGTGCTGAAATATTCCTAGTTCTATGTAATCTCTCTGTCCTCAATTTCTTCCTTTCTAATATATATATATATATATATATATATATATATATATATATATTACACATATATATAGTGATATATATACATATACATATATATCACTATCATTGCTTCCCTCTTCTATTTCCTGTTACATTCATACTAACATAATCATATACAAATTACCTTCGAGGTCCTTTGGTTCATCAACCAATTGGTACATTTTAAGCATCGGTTTTGTAGTCACTTGTTACTCTGTTTTTCATATGGCTTGTCTATTGTACAATGACTCTTGCTACAGACTTTTTCCAGCCCACAGGAACAAACAGAACTCAGTACCTGGAGTGTCAATCTGTCATAGCAAAACATTTACACAATGATACAACAACCTAGTCTATCCTGAACACATTCACTGAAAGAATAGAAAAAACTAGAATTAAAAGGGAAAAAATCACAACAGATCATAACAAGTACTCTAATACCACATTAGAAGACCCAAATCAAGTCTCACTCAATACATAAAAATTGAAACATCATGCATGTTTATCTCACCAAAATTGAATAAAACAAATCAACAGAAAAAGGAACTACTGAAAATATGTAAATCTGAGGATATTAAACAATATACTATTAAATGATGAATGTGATTTTGCAAAAATCAAGAAGGAAATATAATTGTTCCTAGAAAGAAATGAATGCACAACATATTTACAAAAATGGGAATCAATGAAGAAGGAAGTTTATAGTTCTAAGTTCCTAAATTATATAATTGGAGATGTCAAATAACCTGATGATGAACCTTAAGGCATTTTTTTTTTTTTATTTTCGAGACAGGGTTTCTCCGTAGCTTTTGGTTCCTGTCCTGGAACTAGCTCTTGTAGACCAGGCTGGCCTCGAACTCACAGAGATCCGCCTGCCTCTGCCTCCTGAGTGCTGGGATTAAAGGCATTCACCACCACCGCCCGGCTCCTTAAGGCATTTTTATTTTCCCCCCCCCAAGGCATTTTTAAAAATAAGAACAAACTAATCTCCAAGGGAATAGGTGAAGTTAAATAATGGAGATCAATGCAGAAATTAATGAAATATAAGTGAAAAAATAAAGAATGGTTCTGTAAAAAAATAAAGAAAATTCTTAAACCTATAGTAAAACTAACCAAAAGAATAGGAGAGAAGATTTAAAATACTAAAATGAGATTGAAAATGGAGACATTACAACAGATACTGAGGCAAATTTAGAGAATCATAAGTTCACACGTTGAAAGTTTATATTCTGCTAAATTTAAATTTCTAAAACAAATGAGTAAATTTGTAGTTGCATTTAACTTACTGAAGTTAAACCAAGATGAAATTAGTAATTTAACCAGCTCTATTTAATCCAGTGCAATAGAAATAGCCACTAAAATTTTCAATAAAAACACTCAACACCTGAAGGATTCAGCACAAAATTCTACCAGATGTTCAGTGAAAACTGGCTTAGTACAGAAACTATTCAAATTATTCCATAAAATATAAAAGGAAGAGACATTTCTGAACTCTTATTAAGAAGCCACTGTTACTCTGGTACCAAATGATCTAATAAAATAAAAGAATTATGGGCCAATCTCCCTGATGAATATGAATATGGAAATATTCAATAAAATATTTGCAAACTATTTCATAGACCTATTCGACAATTCATCATGGTCAAGTTGGTTTCATCACAGAGCTACTAGGATGATTTTATATATATGACTTGATTCACAACATAAATATACCCAAGAATAGAAATTGTATGATCATTTCAAATGATGTAAAGATAGCCTTTGATAAAATTCAGCACTCTTTCATGAAAGAAGTCTTGGAGAGCATAGGGATGGAGGATATATATCATAGCATAATAAAGATTGTCTATGATAAACTAATAGCCACCATCATGTTAAATGGAGAAAAACTCAAAGCTTTCCCAAGAAGATCAGGAAGAAAATATGGCTGTCCATATGTACCAAACCTATTCAACATAATTCTTGAAGTCTCAGATAGAGCAATGAGACAAGATAAGGAAATACAAAAGGGCATGAACAGCAAAGTAACCCTATTTGTATGTGATATGGTTCTATACATGGCAGATGCCAAAGAGTCTATCAGAAAAGAAAGCAAACTCTTAGAGCTGACAAATGCTTTCATCAAAGTGCCATCTTACAAATTTAATATAAAAGTCACTAATATTCCTATATACCAAGATAGACTGAGAAAGAATTCAGGGAAACAACCCCTTTCAACATAGCTTCAAAACTATAAACTATCTTAGAATAACCTAACTGAGGCAGTAATCCCTCATATATTGAAACGTCTAGAACAATAAAGAAAGGAATTAAAGAATAAATAAACAGATTGAGAAACTACTCATATACATGGATTGGTAGGATAAATATAATGAAAGTGACCGTCTTACAGAAGGAAATCTACAGATTCAATGCAATCACCAACAAAATTCTAACATGACTCTTCACAGAAATTGATAAAGTTAATAAAGAAGTAACAAAATTCATGTGGGAACACAAAGAATTCTGAGTATCCCAGACAATTCTGGCCAATAATAACACTGCTGGAAATATCACCATTCCATATTTAAAGCCATACTTCAGAGCCCTACTAGTAAAAGTGGCATTGCTTCTGGCCTAAAAGAACCAATAAATAGACTAGTGGAATAGAATTTATAAATTCAGATATAAGTGAACATGTGTGCACTTACCCAAGTTTTTCCTGATAAATCAAAAACAAGCTAGAGAAATTCATCAATGATTAAGATCACTTGCTTCTCTTTCAGAGGACCCTAGTTTGGTTCCTCACACACATAATGGATGACTGTCTTAGTCAGGGAGCCTATTTATATGAGGAGACACCATGAGCAAATCATAATGAAAAACATTTAATTAGAGATGGCTTACAGATTCAGAGGCTTAGTTCATTATCATCATGGCAGGAAGCATGGTAACTTGCAGGCAGACATGGTGTTAGAGAAGGAGCTGAGAGTTCTCCATCTTGACCTGGAGGCAGCAGAAGGAGACTGTCACACTAGACCTAGCTTGAGCACATAAGACCTTAAGGCTCACCCCCAGAGTGACACAACTCCTTCAACAAGGCCACACCTACTCAAGGCTACACTTCCTAATAGTGCCACTCCCTATGACCAAGCATTCAAACACATAAATCCATGGGAAACATTCCTATTTAAACAACCACATTCCACTCCCCAGCCTCATAGTTTTGTAGCCATAACATAATGCAGAAATGTATTGTCTAATTTCAAAAGGCCCCACAGTCTATTACAGTCTCAACAATGTTTAAAAGTCCAAAGTTTTTTTCTACAATTTATACAATCTTTTAACTGTAACCCCCTAAAAATCAAAATAAGACAAGTACAGATCATATACTTCCAACCTATAATGACACAAATGGGTGGAAAGGGAGCATAATGAGGAAATACGGACCAAAGCAAGACTGATCCACATCACCATGTCTGATGTCAAAGTGCTCTTCAGATATCCAGCTTTCTTGATTGCAACACACTTCACACTCTTGGGCTGGTTCCTCTCCCTGTGAGCAGCTCTCCTCAGTAGGTATCCCATGGCGCTGTCATCTTCAACATTTTGGGATCTCCAAGGCAAACTAGGCTTCACCATCACAGCCTCACACAATGGCCTCCCTGGGCCTCCATGCAGGGACACCCCTGAATCATGCCTGGCCTCGTCTGCTTTCCTGAGTCACAGAGGGAGATTCCATAATTCTTTTATCTTTGACTCTAAACCCAGAACTATGTGGCCAAAATTCTGCTGCTAGCAGAGGCTGGAACATGGCTCTCTCATTCAATTACATCACTAGTTTTCTGTTTTGGAAGATTTCCTTCATTACCTTTGCTTGGCTGTCCTGAAACTTTCTGTGTAGACCAGGCTGATCTCAAACTCAGAGATCCACCTGCTTCTGCCTCTGGAGAGCTTGGATTAAAGGCATGCACCACCATATCAGGCTCAGATCTTCCCTTTAATTCCTTTTCACAAGTTGGAAGCTTAGCTGGGTAGAACCGTTCCCTAAGGTCTCCATTCCCTTTATTCCACTCAACATCAAGTTTTCCTTTAAATTTCTTTATCTCCTTGAACACAGGATTTATTTCCATTGTACTTCCTGGTGCCCCCCTTCTCATTGAACTCTACACATACTCTAATTAGTGAGTCTATGGCAGCCTTTACTGTTGAAATCACCACATTGTCTCACAACCAATCATATCTGACACCAGCTCTAAAGAACCTGGTGCTCTGTCTTGACTTTTATGGGTACTATAATCAAGTGAATATATCTAGACAGAATCACAAAATTACACATGGTTAAGGATAAAGTATGTTTTTAAAGAATCCAAAATTATGCTATTGGAGAAAAAGAAGCATCTTTAGCAAATGGGGAAAAGAAAATTATATATTAATTAAGATTGATTCTTCTCTCTCAGTCTATATACAAATCATTTCTAAATTAATTTCAGACTTTGTTACACTTGAAACTTCTAGAAGAAAGAAAAATATCTGCTCAGGTAAGACTTTCTGAATAACCCCAGAAATAATACCAATAAACAACACCAATAAGTGGAACATCATAAAATTTAAAAGCTTCTATATAACAAAGAGCACAGTCATTTGAGTTATGAGGCAGACCTCAGAATAATAATAATATATATTAGTCAATTAGACAACTGACAGAAGATTAGGGTTTTGAATATATAAGGAACTCAAAATCCTGAACTCAGAAGACAAACAACCAAATTATAAAGTTAAACTTAACTGTGAGTTCTCAGAAGAAGATACACAATGGCTAAGAAATACTTTAACAAATTTTCACCATCTTTAGCCATCAAGAGATTGCAAATTAAAACAGATTTGAAATTTTGTCTTACTACAGTTAGAATGATTACAATTAAGAAAATAAAAGACAACAAATGCTGGTGGGGATATGAACAAAGTGAAACCCTTATGCACTGTCAGTGTGAATGCAGATTGGTGTAGTCAATATGAAAATTCTTATGGCAGTTCTTCAGAAAATTCAAGCTAGATATACTGTTCGAACCAACTATTCCACTCCTTGGCACACAGCCAAAGGACCCTATGTCTCACTAACTAGACACAATTATACCAATGTTCATAGTTGTTCTATTAATAATAGTAAGGATATGAAACGAGCCAAGATATTTATTAACTGATGAATAGGGAATAAAAAACGTGGTATCTATGTGTGGTGAAATTTTGTTCAATTGTTATGTTGCTCGGGGTTCTCTAGAGTCACAGAACTTAGGACATGAATATATATGTGTGTGTGTGTGTGTGTGTAAATTGATATATACATATATATATAAATATATATGAATGTATAAGGGATTGATTGCAATGACTTACAGACTGCTGTTCAACTAATCTAACAATTGCTATTTGTGAATGGAAAGTCCAAGAGTCTAGTACTATCTCAGTTCCAAAAGGGTGGGTATCTCAGCTGGTTTTCTGTATATGCTGGAATTCGGAAGAACTAGGCTCCAACAACAGTAAAGGAGTGGATATGCTGGCAAGGCAAGGACAAGTGGATAAAGAAGAACTAATTAATCCTTCTTCCATTATCCTTACATTGGCTTCCAGTAGAAGGTGTGACCCAGCTTAAAGGTGTGTCTTCCGATCTCAAGATCTGGATTAAAGGCATGTGTCATCCTGCCTCAACATCTGGATCAAAACCCTGTGTCTTCCAGTCACAAAATCCAGATCAAAGGCATCTTGTTTTCCTGTCTCAAGATCTATTCATTCCAGGTGTAGTCAAGTTGACAACCCACAATAGCCATCACAGTTTTAAAGACATAATACATGAAAATAACAGGTTAATGGATGCAGCTTGAAAACATTAACTAAGATTACTCAGACTCAGAGAGATGAATATACATTTTGTCACATATGTATGTATCATAACTCGAATCCTGAGGTTTGTGCATTTTATTTTAAGAGCCTGTAGAATTCAGGAAACTAGAAAGGTACTATTTGTGGAGAAGAAAAAGGAAGATATTAAGGAAAAAGGTGCCAGTAGAATTCTGGCATTATAAGATATACCCATAGATGCCATACTGACACAGACGCTATGACTTTCTTCAGTTGATTTTTAACTAGGTTTAAAGTCAGTTTCACAGGAAGAAGCTCACTCCAGTATCAGGTCTGAGAAACCTCCCTTTGAGTTGTTTATTAAGAGATACTAAGATACATCCAAATCAGTACAGCCCTTGTTTTCTTTACTCACCTCCCAAAGATTAAAGATATGACCTTATTGCTAGAGACACCATGTCATTTGGACACAGAATTTGGAACATTAAAGCTTGAGTTAACCTGAATGCCTTATATTCTTTTTTAATTAAAAGAATAGGAACTAATTTTCATAATACATATTAAAGGAAAATACAATGGGATATTACAGTCCTAAATATATGCATGAAATATTGGGTTACCCAGTTTTGTAACAGAAATATGAAATTTAAAACCACAAATTGACCCAAACACAATGATCATGGGTTATTTCAATGCACCACTGTCACTAATAGACAGATCATGTTGAAAAAATAAACTAACAAACCAAAAATCTAAGTACAAAAACTCTGAGGTTAAATGACATCAGAAGCCAAATGGAACAAACATGCTTCCAAAACATTCAACCAAAATGCTAAAGAATACACATTCATTGCAACATATCACATAACTTTCTCCAAAATAGACCACAGATTAGCACACAAAGCAAATTTAACAAATACAGGAAAATTGAAATTGCAACCCACTTTCTTTCTGACCATTGTATATTATGCAGGGCATCAGCAGCCAAATGAAAAGGCAGAAAGTACACAAATGTGGAATCTTAACAACAAACTACTGAAGTAAAACTGTGTGTAGAAAAAGCAGAAATAAGCTTAGGAATTCCTATGACTGAATGAAAATGAAATGCCATTTCCAAAATCTATAAAACACAATTATTACACTCATAAGTGAAAAGTTTATAGCAATTTGGCATATATCAAAATCCTGGCACAATCTCATATTGAGAACCCAACTATCCACCTGAATGTCTTAAAAAAAGTAAAAAAAAAATCAACTCTAAGAAAGGTTGAAAGTAGGAAGAGATAATCAATAGAAAGGGGAAAAGTACAATGAATCAGTGAAACAAAGAGTTTATTCTTTTAAAAAGGCTAGCAACATTGGCAAACTTTTAGTTGAATTAAAAAAAGAGAAATACAGAAAGAATACAAATTAATAAAATTAGAGATGAAATATAAGACATTACAACAGATACTTAGGAAATTAAGAATCTCATAAAGACATACTTTAAAATCTATATTTTACTAAACTGGGAAATCTAAAAGAAATGAGTGATTTTCTAGATACACAACAATACTTCACATCAAAGTTAAATCAAGATGAAGTTAATAATTTAAACATTCCTTACTTCCAATTAAAAATGCCCATTAATATTGACATTGTTCCAGGCTTCATTATGCAATCATTCCTAGGAGAGACCATTTCAAAGTAGATTTTCTGGCATTATAGCTACTACAATCTTTTCATCCCCAATTCCAAAATGTTCCATGAGCCATAGATGCAAGAACTGTGTCACAGGTGTATTTGCTGTGCTCCCCACAATCTGCTGATCTCTTCGTTGTGTGAAATTGTTATTTTCTATGGTAGTATCCATTTGCTCTAAAGAGAGGCATCTTTTAGTTGAAACTGGTGGCACAAAATGTTAGTCCCAGCACTCTAGAGGCAGAGGCAGACAGATCTCTGAGCATGAGTCCAGTCTGGTCTAGGGAGTTCCAGGACAGCCAGGGCTACACAGAAAAATCATGTCAGGAAAAAATAAAAGTGGGGAGAGAGAGAGAAGGGAGAGGGAGAAGAGAGAAGGAGATGGAAAGGAAGGAGAGGAGAGAGTTTTCTTTCAATGGGTGTGGTAGCTCCACTTGCCTGTAGGTATAAAGATAAGATTTAGAATGTAGATGCTGCTCTACTCAAGTGGTGGTGGTAGATTATTTCTAAGGTTCATGATGTCACTACCATCAGAAATCTTACTAGGTTTTCAGGACCCAGGCATGATGGCTGTTATTGCCACTGATATGAGCACCACTTCAGTCCCAGCTTGAATCATCTGAGGCCTGTGTTCTAAGTGTGCATTGCCATTAGCAAAAGTGGCTTACCTTAATTCTCCGAGAGTCTGTAAAGGGTACATCCATAGTCTATATTATTTGGAGATTAACATAGACAACCTGACAAACAATTTGAAAGGAAGTATCTTTTGCCCACTGGGGTTTCTGGTACTCTGATTCTTGATAGGAGCATTGTTAGTCAAGTGGTTTGATCTCATTTAATAAATACATAGTAAAATTTAGATGAATATTAAACAATATGGTTACTTGAGTCTTTACCAAACAACCATGGTATTGTCTCTCATCTATCCTTCTCTTTCCGTACTGAACTCCCGTCTTCTTCCCCATTTGAACACCCCACTTATTATTTTGTTTTCCACTTCAAATCATCTGTATCCTGCAGTTCCACTGACAAGTTCGCCTCCACCTTTCTTGTCCATTTCTCTTATTTCTTCATGTTGTATACTCACATCTGAGGATTTGAAGCTAGGAGCCACAGATGAGACAGAATTTGTGATGTTTGTCTTTCTGAGTTGAGATTACCTCCCTCAATACAATCTTTTCTATGTCCTTCCACTTACCTGCAAATTTTATGGTTTCATTTTTGTTTATAGGTGGAAACTATTCCATTGTGCCAAAAAGAGAGTAGAATTTCATAGGAACCCAGACCTAGACAAACAACTGTAGGCAATTAATTACTACTGCTAGAAGAATAACACATCCTTTTTAGGGGTAATTGTCTTATTGTCTGCTTTATGCAGAGTGGTCAGCCCATAAACCATTTATAATATAAACAACAACAACCACAACAAAAGAATCTACCAATTTTAAGTATATATAGTCTTTTTTGTGGTTATAGTTTGTATATGTGTGCGTATATAAGCATATATGTGTATTAAACAACACTAATAAGACGAAGGGACTATCAAATTGGGAGATGGAGAAATGTGGAAGGGTATTGAGGGAGGGTATATGGGAGGGGCTAGAGAGAGAAACAGTAGGGGGAAAGTGATGTAAATGTATTTCATGTAAGAACATACTTAAAAACAAACAAATAAATAGAAAATGTTTAAATAGATTCACAATTTCCAGTGAGATAGACACAGTAATCAATATTCTTCCAATAAAACAACCCCAGGGCCAGATGGATTCAATGCAAAATTTTACCAGACTTTCAAGGAAGCGTTCTTGCCAACATTCCTCAAAACAGAAAAAGAAAGAACATTTTCAAATTCCTATTATGGAAGCACTATTATTACTTGATATCAAAACCAATCATTCATTTGCCTTATTGCTCTAAGGTCTCAAGTACCATACTGAATACTTATGAAGAGAGTGAGAAACCTTATTTTGGTCCTGATTTTAGTGGAATTGCTTTGTCTTTCTCTTCATTAATTTTGATGTTGACTATAAGCTTTCTATAAACTTCCTTTGTTGTGCTCAGGTATATCCCTTTTATACCTAATCTCTCCAGGACTTTTACCATAAAGGAGTATTGGATTTGCCAAAGATCTTTTCTCCATCTAATAAGATGTTCATGTAGATTTTGTCTTTGAGTTTGTTTATATGGAGGATTATATCCATTGACTTAAATATGTTGAACTATCCATGAATCTCTGGGACAAATATAACTTGTTAATGGCCCATGTTCTTTTTGATTTGTCTTTGGATTTGGTTTGGAAGAATTTTATTGAGAATTTTTACATCTATCTTCATAAGGAATTCTCATTGTTTGGTCTTTAATTCTCATTGTTTGGTCTGTTATTTTTGGGAATAATTTAAGACTATTGGCATAAACTCTTCTTTGGAAGTCTTGTAGACTTCTATATTAAAACCCTCAGCTTTTCTTCGGTTGGGAGACTTTATGACTGCTTCTATTTCATTAGCTGTTATTGATCTGTTTAAATTGTGTATCTGATCAATATTTAAGTTTGGTAAGTGGTATATGTAGAAAAAAGTATCAATTACTTTTGGATTTTCCAATTTGATGGAGTACCGATTTTTAAAGTATGACCTAATGATCCATTTGATTTCCTTGATGTCTGTGGTTACGTTCTGCTTTTAGTTTCTGATTCTGTTAGTTTTGATATTTTTCTCTGCCCTCTAGTTAATTTTGTTAAGGGTTTATTAATCTTACTTTATCAAAGGACCAATTCATTTATTTCATTGACTCTTTCTATTGTTTTGATGTTGTTTGTTTTTATTTTATGATTTCAACCCAGAGTTTGACTGTTTTTTGTTTCTTTGTTTGCTTTCTTCCCATCTCCTCCTCTTAGGTATGATTTCTTCTTTTTGTTCTAGAGCATTCAAGTGTGCTGTTAAGTTACTAGTATGGGAATTGCTCCCCTTTTTATTCAAGTATTTAGTGCTGGGGACGTGTTTCTTAGAACCTTCTTCATTGAGTACAATAAAATTTTGATATATTCATTTTCATCATTTCTAGAAACATTTTAATTTTTCTTAATTTCTGTGAAGACTCATTTTAAATTAAGTAGTGAGTTTTTCAGTTTCCACAACTTTGTAAGCTTTCTGTTGTGGCTGGTAGCAAGTTTTAATCTGTGTTATCCAGATAGAAAAGAGTTATTTTAATTTTCTTGTTTCTGTTGAAATTTGCATTGTGTCCAAATACACGGTCAATTTTGGAGAAAGGTCCATGAACTATTGAGAAGAAGTTGGGTGAAATGGTTTGTCACCATCTGTTAGGTTCATTTGGTTTATAATGTCAGTTAGCTGTAGCCGTTTTCTTTTGTTAATTTTTTGACTGGATGACTTGTCTATTGGCAAGTATGGTATACTGAAGTCTCCTGCTCTCGGTGTGTGAGGATCTATATGAGATTTAAGCTTGTACTAGTATTTCTTCTATTTTTAAATTTATTTAACTTATTTATTTTATGTGCATTGATATGAGCATGTCAGTTCTCCTGAAGCTGGGGTGACACACAGTTGTGAACTGCCATGTAGGTGCTAGGAATTGATCCAGAGTCATCAGTAAATTACTCAGTATTCTTAACCACTGAGCCAAGTCTCCATCCCCTGTAGTAGTCTTTCTTTTGTAAATTTTGGTAC
This sequence comes from Microtus oregoni, assembly GCF_018167655.1. Taxonomy (NCBI): domain Eukaryota; kingdom Metazoa; phylum Chordata; class Mammalia; order Rodentia; family Cricetidae; genus Microtus; species Microtus oregoni. The sequence continues at coordinate 60,222 of NW_024544967.1, forward strand.
CCTTGTTTTTGGTGCATCCATGTTAGCAATTGTGCTGTACTGTTGGTTGATCTTTATTTTTGATCAGATTGTAGAATTCTTATTTATATTGCTTGATTAGTTTCAGTTTGAACTTTATGTTGCCAAATACTAAAATTGCTACACCAGTTTGCTTCTTAAGACCACTTACTTGGAATATATTTTTCCATCCTTTTAGTCTGAGTTCATGTCTATCACTGGTGTCCTTCTTGGGTGTAGCAGAAAGACATTGATTCAGTTTTCAAATCCATACTGTTACTGTGTATCTTTTTTATTAGGGTAATTGAGACCATTGATGTTGAGTGATATCAATGAGCAGTGTTTGTTATTTTCTGTTATCCCATTATTGTGATGGCTTTATGTGTATGTGTGTATTTTTTTGTGTGTATGTCTTTGTAGTGCATGCATGCGTGTGTGTATATTTCTATTTTTCATTTGCTAGTCTGTGATTATGGTTTTCCCCTGTTTTCTCTTTAGGTTGGAACTTTCCTTAGAGTACCATCTGTAGGGATCAATTTGTACATAGATACTGTTTAAATTTAGTTTTAATCATAGAACATCTTATTTTATCAATCTACGGTGATTGAAAGCTTTATTGAGTATAGTTATGTGTTCTAGTATCCGTGGTCTATTAGAGTCTGCAGAATATCTATCTGTTCAGGCCCTTCCGAATTTTACAGTCTCCACTGAGAAGTCAGATATAATTGTAATAGGTCTGCCTTTATATGTTACTTGGCATATATTCCTTGCAACTTTTAATTTTTTTTTGTTCTGTACACTTACTTAATGTTTTAATTATTATGTGCTGAGGGGACCTTCTTTTATGGTCCAGTATCTTTGGTGTTCTTTATGCTTCTTGTACCTTAATAGGTACATTCTTCTAAATTTTCTTCTACAATTTGCTGAAAACATTTTCTTTGCTTTTGAACTGGGTGTTTTCTCCTTTCTCTCTTCTTATTTTTTTTCATTTAGCGAATTTTATTTCTTACATAAAAGATCAATGAAAGAATTTTAATCACATGGGAATAATACCTTGCCTGATGCTGAAGTTTTACAAACTATATGAATCCTAATATGTAGTTACACACAAATACAAGGATGAAACAAGGACTTAGTAGAATTCATGAACAGCTAAAGAGTTATACAGATTGATTTTTAGAAAAAAAAAACATTCTGGTTTTACATGAAAGCTAACATTTTTCCTTAATGAGAAAGTTGTCATTGCCCAGCTTAATTCACCATCCATATTGGCAGTATAAGTTATACAACAAAGTCAAAGTGAAACATCTCTGAGTATAGTTTGTACTGAAGATAATGAAGAAGTTTGAGTATCCGATAAGAGGTTGTGTTGCTATGGGATACAGCTGGAGAACACTCAGTAACCCATTGTCTACTGACAGTGGTTAACATTGTCATGCTAACACCACACTGGAAAGTTAAACAGCACTGGGGCCTGAAAGCAAGCAGGTATTTGAATAATGCAAAGTATTGTACTTATGGTGAGAATGAACACTTAATTATTCTTAGAATTTGGCTTTTCTTGTTTACTAAATACTTTGTGTTAGGATTTTTTTCCATCCCTCCTTTTTTCCTTCCTTTCTATATTTCATAGTTTTTTTTGGTTTTTAAATTATTTTTATTGAGCTATATATTTTTCTTTGCTCCCTCCCCTTCCTCACCTTTCCCCTTTACCCTCTCCTGTAACCTTTATGCGCCCAATTTACTCAGAAGTTCTTGTATTTTTGACCTTCCTATTTAGATCCATGTATATCTCTCTTAGGTTTGTCTTTGTTGTCTAGGTTTCCTGGGGTTGTGGGCTGTGGGCTAGTTTTCCTTTGCTTTATGTCTACAAACCACTTATTTTTTTAAAAAAATATTTATTTATTTGTTTGTTTGTTTATTTATTTATTTATTATGTATACAATATTCTGTCTGTGTGTATGCCTGAAAGCCAGAAGAGGGCACCAGTCCTCATTTCAGATGGTTGATAGCCACCATGTGGTTGGTGGGAATTGAACTCAGGTCTTTTGAAAGAGCAGGGAATGCTCTTAACCACTGAGCCATGTCTCCAGCCCCTACAAACCACTTATGAGTGAGTACATATTATATTTGTCTTTCTAATTCTGGGTTATCTCACACAGTATTTTTTTTTCTAGATCTATCTATTTGCCTACAAGTTTCAACATGCCATTTTTTTTTACCACTGTGTACTATTCCATTGTGTAAATGTATCACATTTTATACTTGACATCAAAAGAACAAATAATCCAATAAAAATGGGGTACAGATGTAAACAGAGGAGAGCTCTCAGCAGAGAAATCTAAAATGGCTGAAAGACACTTAAGGAAATGCTCAACATCCTAGACATCAGAGAAATGCAAATAAAATCAACTCTGAGATTCCATCTTATATCTGGCAGAATAGTCAAGATCAAAAACACTTATGACAGCTTATGCTGGAGAGGATATGGGATAAGGGATGCTCCTCCATTGTTGGTGCCAGTGTAATATTTTTTTGTTTATTTTATGTTTATTATTTTTTTTTAGTTGTTGAAAAAAAATTTCTGCCTCCTCCCCGTTTCCCATTTCCCTCCTCCCACACTTCACCCCCCCTCCCCTCCTCCACCACCCCTTCCCTCACTCCATTCTCCCTCCCTCTCAAATGAAGAGCAGTCCAGATTCCCTACCCTGAGGGAAGTCTAAGGTCCTCCCACTTCTATCCAGGATCAGGAAGGTGAGCATCCAAACAGGCTAGGCTCCCACAAAGCCAGTTCATGTATTAGGATCGAAACCTAGTGCCATTGTCCTTGGCTTCTCATCAGCCTTCACTGTCCGCCATGTTCTGAAAGTCCGGTTTCATCCCATGCTTATTCAGTCCCAGTCCCGCTGGCCTTGGTGAGCTCCCAATAGATAAGTTCCACTGTCACAGTGTGTGGGTTCACCCCTCAGGGTCCTGACTTCCTTGCTCATGTTCTCCCTCCTTCGGCTCCTCATTTGGATCTTAAGAACTCAGTCTGGTGCTCCTATTTGGGTCTCTGTCTCTATCTCGATCCATCGCCAGATGAAGGTTCTAAGGTGATATGCAAGATATTCATCAGTATGGCTATAGGATAGGGTCATTTCAGGTTCCCTTCCCTGAGTTGCTCAAGGAACTAGCTGGGGACATCTCCCTGGACACCTGCGAGCCCCTCTAGAGTCAAGTCTCTTGCCAACCCTAAGATGGCTCCCTTAATTAGGATATATATTTCTCTGCTCCTATATTCGCCCTTCCTTTATCCCAACCATCCCATTCCTCCAAGCTCCCCCATTCTCCCCTTCTCACGTTTCTCACCCCAATTCCCCTTAGCCCCATGCCACCTCACCCCCAAGTTCCCAGTTTTTGACCGGCAATCTTGTCTACTTCCCATATCCAGGCGGATGACTATATGTTTTTCTTTGTCTTCACCTTCTTATTTAGCTTCTCTAGGATCACAAATTATATGTTCAATGTCCTTTATTTATGGCTAGAAACCAATTATGAGAGAGTACATCCCATGTTCATCTTTTTGGGTCTGGGATACCTCACTCAGGATAGTGTTTTCTATTTCCATCCATTTGCATGCAAAATTCACGAAGTCATTGTTTTTTACCGCTGAGTAGTACTCTAATATGTATATATTCCACACTTTCTTCATCCATTCTTCCATTGAAGGGCATCTAGGTTGTTTCCAGGTTCTGGCTATTACAATAATGCTCCTATGAACATAGTTGAACAAATGCTTTTGTAATATGATAGGGCATCTCTTGCGTATATTCCCAAGAGTGGTATTACTGGATCTTGGGGTAGGTTGATCCCGAATTTCCTGAGAAACTACCACACTATTTCCAAAGTGGTTGCACAAGTTTAAGGTACTCTATTATTTTCATATAATTCACTTTTGAGTCAATTTCTTCTAATTCTTCTGGAGTAGGGTATACAATTCTTCTTATTTCGGGATCCCTGGATTCTGGTGATGTCATGTTGCCTTTCAGGTTGTTAGAGGAATTCTTGCATTGGTGCCTTCCCATCCCTTCCTTCAAATGGAGCCAGGAGAGGCCTAGTGTCTTGGTCCAGTCTTTGCTGTGACTGACTCTCTGAGTGTATCTCCTCAGTGTAGAAGCAGGAACCGTTCCCGGACAGAAGGAACTCGTCAGCACCAAAACATGGATGCCTGGTAGTCCAATGACCTGAGGACAAAAGGGCGAACTTGGGGGGCAGGGTGGGGTCGAGTAGAACATAAGAGACCCTGCTGCACAAGCTGAAGGTGCCCGCGCTCCCTTTCGGGGGTCCTTGAGGCCTGCCCAGTAGGCAGGCACTCACCGCTCTGGGTGGCAGGCAGGGTGAGGTCCAGTGGAGCACAGCAGACCCTGCAGTACAAGCTGAAGGTGCCCGGGCTCCCTTATAGGGGACCTTGAGACCTGCCCAGTAGGCAGGCACTCATCACTCTGGGTGGGTAGCCTTAGTGTAGGAGTGGAATACTGTTCTTGAGCACAGGTCCTAGAAGATAGCAGGGCAGGCTTGGGGGGTGGGGCTGGGGGGCTGGTTGGTGTGTAAGAAAGACAGCCCTGGAGCAGGTGCTGGGAGAAGGGGGTTTGTGCTCTCTTCCAGGACAATCCATCCCTGGATAGCACACACTCACCCATCCAGATGGAGCTCCTCAGCACCTAAACAGGGACGCCTGGTAGCTCAATGAGCCGGCGGCAAAAGGAAGAACGTGGTAGGCAGAGCAGGGTCCAGTAGAGTGCAGTAGACCCTGCAGCACAAGCTGAAGGTGCCTGGGCTCCCTTACGGCGGACCTTGAGGCCTGCCCGGTAGGCAGGCATTCACCGCTCTGGGTGGGTAGCCTTAGTGTAGGAGCAGAAAGTTATTCTTAAGCAAAGGACCTAGAAGACAGCAGGGCAGGCTTGGAGGGGGCTGGGGGCCTGGGTCGTGTGTAAGAAAGACAGCCCAGCAGCAGGAGCTGGGGGGAGGGGCGTTTGTGCTCTCTTCCGGGACAATCTGCCCCTGGACTGCACACACTCACCCGTCCAGATGGAACTCCTCAGCACCTAAACAGCGCCAGTGTAATCTTGTAGAGTCACTTTGGAAATCAGTGTGGCAATTTCTCAGAAAATTAGGGAACAATCTACCTCAAGACCCAGCAATACTGCTGTTGGCTATATACCCAAAGGATGCTCAATCATACCATAAGGACAAGTGCTCAACTATGTTCATAGCTGCATTATTCATAATAGCCCGAACGTGAAAACAACCTAGATGCCCCTCAACTGAAGAAAGATTAGAGTTCACATTTTTGACTGATGTATTTATTTCTTCTGTCCTGTCATTATTGTCTGAGATTATATCTCCCATTTCTTGTTTTCCATTAGTGAAGCTTGCCTCAGATATTCCTGTACAAGTTCATAAATTTTTCATTTTTAGACTTTCCTCTCTGTGTGTTTTCTCTATTGGTTCTAGTTCCACTTTCAGTTCTTGAACTGTTTTATTCATTTTCTTCAATTGTTTGTGTTTTCATGGATTTCTTTAAGAGTATCAATCATTTCCTATTTAAGGACAGTTATCACATTTGTAAGATTATTTTAAGGTCTTTTATCTATGCTTTAACTATGTCACAGTACCCAGGGTCTACTGTGGTAGTGTTTCTTGGCTCTTGGAGATTCTTTTATTGTAGCTATTATTTTAATTTTATGCTGACATCTGATGTGGGAGTGTCATATATCTGTTGCTTTCATTGGTTAATTAATAAAGAAACTGCTTGGCCTGATACGTTAGAACATAGGTGGGTAGAGTAACAGAACAGAATGCTGGAAGGAAGAGGAAGTGAGCAGAGATGCCATGCCACTCCTCTCCAGGGCAGACACAATGAAGCTCCGACCCAGGATGGACATAGGCTAGAATCTTCCTGGTAAGGCACCACCTCATGGTGCTACACACATTATTAGAAATGGGCCAAACAGTGTTTATATGAATACAGTTTGTATGTTGTTATTTTGGGGCATAAGCTAGCCAGGTGGCCGGGAGCCAGGCAGCAGGAACGCAGCCCACAGCTCCCACTATAGGCATCTAGGTATCTGGGTTTGAAAAGATTGTAATTTTGTGTGCTGATATTTAGTCCTTGCTGGGAATGTGTTTTGTTACTTAGTTTCTGTTGTCCTCTCTGGTTTATGGGAGAATGTGGTGATGGTGTGTTAACTGCTAATAATTTCTTCTGAGATCCTGAGAGTTGTGTCCACTGTCGTTTCCAGGTGAAATGTAGAGATATGTGAAGATCCATAGTTAGTTTATTTGCTTATCTACCTGGAATAACTAGCATTTTCTTGGGAAATATCTATTGCAATAGAGGGCCTTGGATAAAACAATAAGTTGAGGGAAAAAAGATTTTAAGAGGAAGATCTGTGTGATTTACTGGAAATAAGATTAATGGATAAGTGAGGTCAACACAGGTAGTCTGCTGTAGATCTGTGAATGAGACTGGGGAATTGGATTTAGAGAAATTGAAGGAGAGATGAATATCTATCTGCAGGTTACATACCTGCTTCACTGGCCAGATTATATATTTTTAAAATGATCAATGTTCTTAGGCATTGTGTACATGCAAATTAAGACTACTTGGAGATTTCACCTTATTGCTGTCAGAATAGTTAGTATTGATGAAACTACTGACAACATGTGCTTATGTGGATTTGGGTAAAGCAGAAAAACTTACTGAGTGCTGGTGGGAATATAAATTAATATAATCACTGGTGTAAAATTACTATGAATGTTGATGCAAAAGTTGAAAATAATCTGTTACATTATCCTACTATTACCGTTTTGTAGTAGGCTCTATCCTACTACAGAATATACTTGCTCATCCCTGTTCATTGCTGCAGTATTCCCAATAAACAGGAAATGGAAATCACCTAGTTACACTTTTATAATAAATGGATAATAAAAGTATGGTATATTTATTTAATAGAAAAATTGCAAGCTGTTAAGAAAATTAATATTAGAAAATCTTTGCTTAAATAAATGGATCCGGAAACAATTATTCATGGTTAGGTAACCCAGAGTCCAAAAGAAAATTTTGCATGTTTTGTCTCATTTGTGGCTATTAACTTTGAGTCTCTAGAGGTATTCTGTTGGGCTAAAATTATCTCAGGGCCTATATCTTGAGGCCTATAAGACAAAAAAGCCTGGCTCGAGTTCAGGGCCCAGACTTTGAGGCCTGTAAGACAGAGAAAATCCTGGCTTGAGTTTGAGTGACAATGAGACAGTAAAAATTAGGTAGATGCCCCTCCAGCTAGAGGGAGGATTTGGCTGCCTCTCACTGTCTGGCGGTACCTCCACATCATACCATGTCACTTAAACTATATAAGCTAATGCTCACAGTAACAAACTGAGTTCCTGCTTTGACTCTGCTCCCTTTTGCATCTGATTGTCCTGCATTTGGGACTGCCAGATCTGATTGTCCTGCATGGTGGGGCTGTGGAAATAGGCAAATAATGCACTCACCATTCCCTGGGGAATAAGGAGGTTCAAGAAGTCAGCAACTGGCACCCAATGTGGGGCACTAGTACCAAGGCAAAGTAGTCTCAAGGTGAGTGGGACCCCATGATGGGTAACACAGCTTTGGGGGAGGAGACAGGCAAGGAGGAGCAGGAAGAGGTCAAAGATCGGGAGAGGTCTAAAGAATCGAAAAGTAACCAATTAACCAAAAGAACAGGAGGAAATGAGTCAAAATGAGAGTGAAGAAGATCAAAAATGGACGCAATTTACTGAAGAGTGGTCCCCAGGGGGAAGGAATATGGAAGGCAGAGGCAAAGACACAAAGGAAAAGCAAATATTGCCTGTGGCAAGGTGTGGCCACCTCCTTATGTTCCCCAGCTGCCCTGGAAAGGATAAAATAGGAGAGGGGAATGGGACAAATAAGGGGCTCCATCCTTGCCAGGAGGAAATGAATATACCACCTTCCCAGGAGGAACGTGAAGCAGAGGTCTCCAGGGGATAGTTTCACCGAGGCCTATAGGGCTAGGGTTTAAAAGCCCCAAGCCTTCCTGGTCAAAGTTGCCCTGGCCCTAATTGTGACCTATCCTAGTATCCTTGGGAATCTAAGGACCTGAAAGAATTGAGGATGGCACTGGCTGAAGATGACCCCAAACTCCCCTTGGGCCACGACCCTCCTTCAGGAGGTGGTCTACCTTCCTTCTGTCCCAAAGGACTGGTATGATGTGGCCAAGGTCTACCCTGGGGGAATCCCAATATGTTAAATGGACATCCTTCTTTAAGGAGGCCTGTCACACTACAGCAGAGTTCAACAGAGTGGCCAAACCCCCAATTGCCATCACTTATTCAATACTAACTGGTATGGGCGAAGGCTTTTCCGCTGGGGTCCACCAAGCTAGGATTGCAGGTCTGTATCAGAACCAAGTTAGACAAGCAAGCCTGAAGGCCTGGGCCAAGGTAGAGGAAGGACCCACAGAATCACCTAGAGCTGGCACGATGCAAAAACCGGGAAAGCCGCTTCTGGACTTTATTGTCATGTTCAGACCGGTCCTTGAGAGAAATTTGCCCTCTGGTGGCTTAGAGACCAATTTACTAAGCTCCTAGTCTGGGAAGGGTGTGAACGAAGATACTAGGATGGCTTGTGCTGGCCTTAGAGAAGGGTCCATGAGTCAGAGTTGTGGCATCGCACAATGTCGGGACCCAGTCACATACCAACCAGACTCTTGTGGGGGCCCTTCAGACCCAGACCCAAACTCTAGCCTCTTCTATTACTTAAGCCCTGGAGGCTGGACAGCAAAAGCAAACACCTGGGAAATGTTTCTTATGTGGTCATCTGGGTCATTTTAAGAGGGATTTCACACAAAAGGGCAATATGACCCACGTGTGGAAGGAACCCTTTCTATCTCCCTGCCCTTGCAGCCACAAAGGGTACCACTGGGGCTCAGATTGCTGCACCTAATTTGATATGAATGGGAAACACATAACAAATCAACCTTTAAATTAGATGGAGGAGCACCTTCCTGCCCCCTTTAACCAAAGAAAGGAGAGATGCACCTTCAGTTAACTGGACCATGCCAGTGGTAGAGAGGTTCCAACCCAATATGACTATGACGTCTGGGAAGGCGCAAAGATTCCAAATGCCTGATAGACACAGGAGCTGTCAGGACGGTCCTCAGAAAAGGAGAGGTCCTGACCAGCTGGGATCTCATAACCAGGCTGCCTCTCATGGGGGTTGGAGGTTGGTCTACGTCTCAAAGAAATGGCCAGTCCCATAATTTGGGTGGGGCCATATGGAGACAAAGGAAAGTTCAGGCCCTCTAATGCTCCGGCATTGTCTGCAAACCTCCTGGGACAAGTTTTATTAGGACAAATGGATGCTGTTATTATCACTGACCACCTAGCCTTTTATGATGATAAGACAGAGCAAGGTGTCATCCAGCAGACTCTGACACCTGGATTCACCCCCCAAAGTAGAGGCCACTGTCCCCAGGGTATCCCCTCCCCCCCATTACATGAGCACCTGGTAAGCTGTTACGGGTTTGAGTAATGGCCATTACCTGAAATTTAACTTAAGATACTCAAGGAAATAACCAGAAATCTGCTTAAAGAAGGACAGATAATGCCCTCTATGAACCCCTGTAACAGCCCTGTGTTTTGTGATACATAAGCCTAATGGGACCTGGAGAATGTTACAATGATCATGTTAACTCTTCTCACGAGGACCAACGTCCATGCAGCAAGCCCCAACCAACCACAGAAGGTGTCATGGATCCTATCAAGTGCTGGCACTGGAGGGATCCTAAACCAGACTTCTCAATAATGACACCCTGGACATGGTAGACTGACCTGATTGATGTTTGATCTCTGTGATTTGGTACATGGGAGCTGAGTGATAGGAGACTCAGTCAAGGAGATATTGATTATTGTTAGATGTTGGGAAATGAATAATTAGTATTCTCTCAGAGTGTAGCTCCTGATATGTCAACCACACTCCAGTCAAAAGCCACATCCACAAAGATATTTGGGTGGCACAAATTGACCTTGATGAATAAAAAACTAGACACAAAATTGGGCTGAAAGGGATACGTAGCTGGATCTGGGAAGCTATGGTAGAAAGAGGACGACTATGATCAACACAAATTATACAAATTTCCCAAAAATGTACTAAAAATTATTTTAAAAGAAAAACTATAATGGATATTGAAAGTACAAATATCTATTTTCTTTGAATTTCTGTTCATCGTTGAGGTGTAAACTTTATTAAAGATGTGACAAACTTAGCAGAGACATTTGTTTTAAATGTGAAATATAAAAGAATATTTTTATGAAAAAATTATGTCACTCTAAAAGAAGAGAGGGTCAGCCATACAAAATTAGCTTAATAAGAATATATCAAGTGGATAGAAAAATGAATAG